>NC_051176.1:315402943-315702943 GCF_013339695.2 Rhipicephalus sanguineus
TCTATACTGTGCTTTTTGACGCTGTTGGCATTGAAACAATTATACAACTTCAGAAATAAGGTTCATCGAATGTTTATTGTGTATTTGCTAAATTGTGGTCAATAGTTTCCAGGATTCTGGTTGCCAGAGATTGTTGCAGAAGCCTGCATGCTTTATTGGGATGGCATGTGGTTCAAGATTGGTGCCTTGTAAGTCTTAGCATTTCCACCTTTTTCTCCACATGGCCATTAGACAGCCTGTGATGCATTAGTGAGGAGTATTGCTTTTTTAGCCAACCAGAATCATTGAAACTAATGACCGCAATTTAGCAGCACACAGTAGTAGAGTGAAACCAATTTCTGACATTATATAATCATCCCAATGTGAGCAGCCTGAAGAAAGCTACGTTAGCTGTGTTTGCAAGCAGACATAATTTAATTTTACATGTTACCTGCAATGGATACATGATGAATGTGCATAATGTCATGTATGTGCAGTGCTATTGTGCTTTTGTGCAATAAATAAAATATTCATATGGTGCATATTGCATTGCATTCCCTTTAAGGAACACATCGTATAAGTATCATAATATAGCTACAGGAATACAAATGTGCCTGTGTGAATGCATACTCACACATAGGTTTGGCTAGCTGCAAGAACAGAATTTACCGATAGCAGCCAATGATATTACTCACGCACAGAACTTTCAATTACACGTGGTTGACACATACAGCAAACAGGGGGCATCTTTTCCTAAGAGCTGTAACGTTGCGTTAGTATGTGAGCAAGCTAAAATGGTAAGGTTAGATCCTCGACATCAGAGGCATAAAAAGTTCTTCCACAACACGCATTTTATTGCATTTATTTCGGAGCATTCCTTTTATGTATATCTAACTGAGTGGAGTCAGGTGCCACTGAATATGGTGGCCGTGCACTGCATCTATACCCACACAGAACTAAGAACACAATTCTAGCATGATCGGAGCATACTGTACGTTAAGCTCTTGTGAAACATTTCGTGACTACTCCTTCTGTATTTTAGGCTTCAGGGTACGAATGTACTGTAGAGAAAGCACACCCTAGCGCACCCTGCATTATGCAGGAGCAATATTCAAGCATATTTTTTACACATCTGCGATGTGGAAATTCCATATACTTTCATAAGGTTGCGACTGTGTTCACCAAGAATGCATCAAACACGTTTTTCTTGTAACTTCTCTAGTTTCTGTACGTCCTGCTTGTTTTAAACTTGTCTCAAACAATGTTCCAGATCAATTAAAAAAGAACGTGTGAGGAATTCAGCTTTGCTAACAGACACTAGTGTCACTAAATTGTTATTTTGTTGTTTCCATTGCAGCCTATACGTGCTCCTTGTACAAAGTGAGTGTGAAAAAAATCCGGACAAGCCTGTCATCAATGGTGGCTCATGGACAAGTTCGTTGCTGATGTACAGCAGCTGCGCATGGCTTCTGTTTCCTGTACAAGGGGAACTGCACTGAGAACAGTGGAGTGGCCACTTCAACCACCCGTTTGCTGTATTCAAGTAGCTCACATGTAGAGGGTGTTCAAAATTAAGCTTTTTGTTTTTCTTATAAAAAAGTCCGCACTGTAAGTCACGTCAAAGCCACCTTTGCAGATAAGTTATTATCCAGGGGGACACAAAGTGGGACAATAATTATCGCTGTCAGCCGTGCAATTAACTGAGATTTAATAATGAACTTTTTTAGTGACTGCAGCAAGCGGGCATGTATGTATTAAGAAGTTTGAGCCAGCTGCATTTCTACGCGATTCCACTTCAAAGAATTCTTCTAGCATGTCTGGGCTCAGATATCCTGCTGCAAAGTTTAATTCCGGCTTGCACCATTACACATGCAGGACCTTGAGCACTGGCACAAAGCTCCTCCCTGATGTGCCAGGTTTAATGTTACAGCGGGTAGAAGGCATAGGCAAACATGATAACGGTTACCCTTTTCCTGCGGGCTGGTGATAGCAAGCAGTGACTGCTCGTCACACCAGGGAGTAATATTTTGCTGATCCTCACCGCCTTGTATCATGCAAACCACAATTAAACTTTGCAGCGGGATATCTCGCAGCACAGACATGCTAGAAGAATTCTTCCAAGTGGAATTGTGTAGAAACACGACTGCCTCCAACTTTTCAATACAAAGATGCCCGCTTGCTGTAGTCACTAAAAATTTCATGATTTAATCTTAGTTAATTGGGCGGCTGACAGCGGTAATGTCTTACTTTGTGTCCCCATGGACACATAACTTACCAGCAAAGTTGGTTTTCATGTTTTTCCCAGGGCTGAATTTTAATGCAACCATAAAGCACAATCCTGAATGTGTCAATGCTGCTTCCTTAGCTTTGTATTTTGTCTTTTCAAAATCTATTGAGTGAGCGGCTTTCTCGACTCGTGTGTCATGTTTTAATTCATATCTTATGTGCAGTTATCATTTTTGAAATTGAACTTTCAATTTTATGATAAGGCAGTAGTGCATCAATTCACTATTTTATTTTCACCTTAATATTCACCGTACATTTTGTAATATTTTTTTTTTCATCAGAGTCAATTTTTTATTTTATTTGTACAAGTACCTGCAGCGCCACGAGGGCATTATTGCAGGGGGAACTGCACTAATGCTTTTCTAATCATACATATTCCATTGTCTTCCGGAAATTCATTTTCTAAGTGCAATCATGTGATGTCCTGCTATGATGCCTAATCATATTTAACTTTGTTAATGATAACTTACAGAAGGCATTCTGAAATATTGAAATGTAAGTCTCGGCATTGGGAGGTGAATGGTGGCGACATTTTTTAAACTACACTATTTTGTCTGCTTGCTTTAGTTGTTTGAAGTATAGTAATAATAAGTGTTTGGATTTAACCACAATATGATTATGAGGGATGTCGTAGTGGAGGGCTCCTGAAATTTCGACCACCTGGGTTCTATAAGGTGCACCTAAATCTAAGTAGACGGGCCTCAAACATTTCTTCCTCGATCGAAAATGTGGCCACCACGGCCGGGATTTGATCGCGTGACCTTCGGTTCAGCAGTCAAGGGTGACTTGCAGTGTACTACTTTTGTGTGGGCTATAGTTTGCTTTAAATTATGCATGCTAAGTATGGCATTTTGGTGCCAACCACGCATCTCTGGTAGTGCACTGATGTTGTGTTTGCCACATTCCTAATTTATTGCAGTATTTAATTTTAGCATGCATTTATTGTGAGCAGCTCTGGGTAGCGCACTGACGTTTGTCACATTCCTCATTTATTGCAGTATTTTTTATTTGTGTATTCTGAGTTTGTTGTGAAGTTATGATTGTTCCACTTCTTCCACTCTAGAAGGTTGCATACATTTGTAATTAACCCATGAAGCCCAACAAGTCACTCTGATACACTTAGGCGTGCAAAGCTTATCTAAGAAGCCCATAGTGTTTATAATGCCTTGGGAAGTGCCTCTTGGTCATAAATTGCTGTCATGACGAGTTTCTTAAAACATTTGTTTTTGCGTTTTTCAGAAATGAATGTACTCTTCATTACCAAAAAAGATGCAGAACAAGTTAAACCTTTTAAAATGTTAATCATGTGTTGAGGCGTTATGGGGTTAAGGCTGATCTGTTAATCTTATTTTTCTTCAACCGCCGACATATGTACGTTGCCAGTTTGAATATTGTCTATGAAGTGCTCTAATCTGTACAGTGTAAATGATAATAAATGAGTAATATTGCAAAGTTTTGTATGCGTGTACATCCAAATTATAGCAGCCGTAATATGCTGCATCATACAGGCAATGCAATGGCCTAATTTCTGGTCTGCGTAAAAGGTGGCTACTTATAGGACACATACAGGATGGACACTTTGAGGAGACAGAAAGTCAGCGGCCAAATCGCGACATCTGGGAGACATAAAGGACGGTTACATATCGGATACATACAGGACGGTCACAGATGGGACACATACAGGACGGACACTTGGAGGACACAGAAAGTAAGCGGCCAAATCGCGACATCTGGGAGACATACAGGTTGTGTCCTCATGCTGCCTCGGGGAACCATACAGTACACTTCCAGGACATCACCATTTTCATAAGGGGAACCCTCCACTACGGCGTCTCTCATAATCATATCGTGGTTTTGATAATGTTATTAAACTTTTCCCGGAAAGTTTGCGTGACCGTGAGAACGACCAGGGTAATATGCACTGGTCCGCAATTGTATTCCATATTTGCATTGCCAAATAATGAATCAATGTTTTTACAACAGTGGAAACACGCGTGTTTTTCCCTCAAACGCATGCATAATCTATTTGCGGAAATAAAAATACTGTATCAAGCGAGAAATACAAAAAGTATTTGCTGCTGCGATGCCAGGCACGTCTGCCCGTGCGCAGAACGCCTCTGTCGCACCGTTGTCAGGCCGATTGAGCTCGTCGTTGTATCCGTCGCTGGGGGCGGAGCGCCCACTTCGCTTCGCCCTAGTTTTGCAGCGAAGTTGACTGCGCGACGCGATTTATATATGTATATAAAAGTGAACTCTGTGCAGCTACATCAGTGCGGAGCGGTGAGTGAAGGACGCCTTGCTAAAACTGTCAAACGCAAGCTGTAAAGTCACAATGTCGCCGCAAACGAGCACGCTCCAGCCACTTTCAACAACAGTGCTTTGCGCCGCACCGCAACACGCACCCACGCCAGAGAACATCGCAGGTATTGCGGCAGGACACAGCGGCTTCGCGCGGAACGAAACTGAAACTGTAGAAGACTTGTAGACATTTCACTAGCTAACGCAATCCAATCTGAAGCCAGTACTTCCAATCATTCTCCTTGGCGTTTGAACGATCGCAGCGCCAGATTCCCCTGTAGGTAATAGTATGAAACTCTATGGCTGTTGATTATGTATATATGGTTCGACGCGTCCCGTGCCCATTCACGAGAAGCTTCGCGAAAATGACTGCATTTGCGAAAATGACCACTGCAAAAAAAAAAAAACGTTTTGGTGAGCGTATTGAATGTCAGACAAACTGAAAGCATTTCAAATAACAAACAACTTTATTGAGCGGCTCATGGCAATTCGAACATCGCGCTCACTCGTAAATTAAACTAGTTAGTTTGTTAAATACTGCTGATCACGACGAGTAGAATTCACAGAAGGTAGGATGGCTTCTGTGTATTCTTGGGGAGGCATGCAAGACCGCAATATTAATGCGATAGCGTTAAAGAGCTCGTTTGGCAGTAATGCCGGCGTTATTGGTTGCGAGAGAAAAGTCTGCGCTGTCCGTGAGAATTGGAGGTTGTCGCTAATAAATAAACGATCGAAGCCTTCGGTTCGAGTGGGCGACGATGCTAGGACGTGACGAACAGGTGTTCTGCCAGGCCCTTGCTCCAAAATTGTTTCGGAAGAAAACACTTTGTTACGCAGTGCGAGGAGTGTCCATGTGGTAAGCGTGGAATCGCACCAATACGTTAATTGCACAATTCGTTGAAGGCCCACCAATTACAATGCGCACAGGAATTAATAATCATCATTATTACCAACAGCAGCTGAGCATGTAGCCTTACGGACGATTAGTGGGCCCACTCGCAAAAGGAAGAATTATGGCGTAGTGGGCACTTGGCAACTGCACTTGCAGTACGCATTCTAGGACAGTTTGAAAACTCCAAATGTTACGATTCCCTTCCGTGCGGCACGGTGTGCACCGAGAAGCGAAGCGATTGAGAAGAGCGGGGCCTGATCGCGTTCTGCTCTTGAAGGCCTCGAAGTTTTTTGTATCCGAGCGGATGCTGTGCAGCGGACTTGAGGAACCCCTGACAGCTGCTTGGGATGGCTGCGAGATGTTGATTTCCTTAACAAAGGGATTCGTTATTTCCAGCATAATTATTCGCACACTTGTAGTTACGTTACAGAGCATATGTTAAAGATGCCGCATGCTTAAAACTTAGACAAAAAAGGCACTTTCAATGAACATGTCTTAATGTAATCGCTTAGGATGTGTTATGAAATTGAAGAATTTAGCTCTCGAGCTTAACGTTTCAAACGTTGACAACAACATGCTTCCGGGTCCACTTATTTATGAATAAAGCCCGCGCATCATTTGAGAAAAAAAAACGATTCCGAGCATGAATCGCCCTAGCGAACTCGCCATTGCGGTCCCTGACTGCCCGTGATAAACTGGTAGCTGGACAGGCATCAAATATTCCCAAATTTTAGAAGACATTGTGCGGATAATAATAATTCTTGCGGTTTAACGTCCCAAAACCACGGTATGATTATGAGAGACGCCGTAGTGGAGGGCTCCGGAAATTTAGACCATGAGGGGCTCTTTGACGTACACCTAAATCTCAAGCCTCAAGCATTTTCGCCTCCGCTGAAAATGCGACCGCCGCAGTCGGGATTCGATTCCGCGACCATGGGGTCAGCAGTAGAGCACTCTAACGACTAGCCCACCGTGGCTGGTCACGTTGTGCGGAGTTCACGTGTCTTTTCGTTGAGGAAGCCGCGAAAATTTCTTATAAACAACGCCTTTGTGTGTAGCACTGAAAACAAGACAAAGTTTGCACAGCTGCAAGCGTCAGCTAATGCTGCGCCCCCACCGAGGTTACCAGATTGTGATGGCCCAGCTGTCATGCTACCAAATAAACTACACCATCTCCCTCGGTTCTTTCAGAAGCCACGGATGTGGCTATTTCGCGCAATGAAATCACAAAAGAACGGTTGAGGTTAACCCTTCCCTTGTGATTTCTTTGCGCGAAATAGCCACATCCGTGGCTTCTGAAAGAACATGAACCGACTAGCCCAATAACATGTGCTTCCCTCGGATCTACCGAAATGACCCGAATGCGGAGCTCCCAAATTAATATTTCTAAAAAATTGCCGAAACGTTTTCTCTGGATGTACACAAACGACTAAAACGTTACTAAGCACCAAAACGAGCCCCAGAACGTCATTGCGGGACCAACAATTTTCATAAAAACACCATTACAACAAAGCCGCGCACACCGATCCCCAGAATGCCCCTTTGGGAGCAAAATACTTGCGTAAATAAAGCGACGCATGCGCACGACTCTCGGTCTCTTCTTTTCTTTGCCAGTGTTGCCACCTTGTTGCACGTCTTTAAATAATAATCAGTCTGAATGATTTATATGAGCGCAAGTGCCTTTTCAAATTTACGTAATTTGTAGCGTAACAATGGATTTTTTTGTAAAAAAGTATTTTTTCGCGAATGTTCAACGGATGGATTTTGTTCCACGTTTACTTGCAAAAACGCTCGATTTGAAAAATTTGTAAGAAACCACTCCGCTGTGCAGCCGTGGTTTTTTGTTCGGTTTCTGGGCTAAATTATGTGCCCTGTGAATTCGTGCGGCAGAGCCGATGTCCTGTTAATAAGGAAACGTTTGACGTATTGGAATATTTGCTCTTCACACTATTGCTTCGTGACTGAAGTATTGCTTTGTGACTGATGTTATCGAAGGCTCCCTTTATGTCAACGGCCTTAATGATGTGTTTCCCAACCTTAGGGATGTCCATGAGTACTTGTTTTTTTAACAGTAGTAGGATTTCTTGCGTTGAAAGGTGTGGACGAAAGCCAAACATGGTTTTGGGCTTTAGTTGGTTGTTCTCGAGATGACTTGGGAGCACGGTGTTGACCAGTTTTTTAAGATTTTTTCTAAGCAGGACGTGAACGAGATGGGTCTCATGTTCTCGATGCAAGTTTTTCCCTGGTTTAGGCACCATGGCCAAAATAGCATGTTTCCATTGTCGTGGAACAGTTCCTGCAAGCCAATGTTTGTTTATGTATTTTGTGAGAGCTTCATTGGCTTCGTCCTTTAGGTTTCTGATCATGTCATTGGTGATTTTGTCTGTACCCGCCGCCAACGCGGCTTAGGCTTTACAAATCGCTAAGGCACCCCAGACTCTGAAATACAGGACCCTACCCCCCTAGACCCTTGGTACGCAACGATTTTTAGATACTATAGGGAAAATAGACAGATCTATCCACCCCCGCATGGCAAACCCAGTGCTGTGGAGGCGACCGTGCTACGAAGACTACAGACGAACACTTCAGGGGCGTAGCCAGAAATTTTTTTCGGGGGAGAGGCTGTTCAACCATACTTCGTGCGTGTGTTTCTGTGTGTGCGTGTATATATGCGCAAGCAAAATTGGAAATTGGGGGGGGGGGTGTATGCACCCCCCCCCGTTGTCTACGCCCCTGGAACGCTTGCATAAATCTGCACAGTCTCCATACCCCACGGACTATATAGAGACATATGTCCGTGCTGTGGAGCAACACCTTTACACATCACGTGGGAGTGTGCGGAGCACAGAGAAGAGCACGGCACAAATGTCACATGGGAAGAGTGGGAGGTGCTGCTGTCTAGCCCGGCCCTGAAAGATCAGCTACGACTGATCCCAAGAGCTGACTCGTGCCCTTGGTATAGGGGCACCATCTTGCCGGACAGACTACGCTTTTCACCCCCACATTTCCTGCGGGGTTCTCGCCAGTCTGGTTCCTGTATAAAATAAAGTTTTTCTACTACAACTGCTACTAGCGGAGATGGCATCGTCAATCTTGTAGAATTCTTGTGGGTTTTCATCACTACAAAAGGTATGTAGTACGTCCATCTCGATGCGACCAAGTTGCGAACGGATATTCGTGTTGTGCGCGGAATTTCAATAGTGCGTGCTGGCGCGAAGTACTGAGTTCACTGCTGCTGGCTTTGTTTCTGTATCAGATCGATTGCACACGTGCGTCAGTGTCTCAGCAGCCAGTGTCGTTTATTATCAGTAGCATGCTTTTGTACAGTTGTGCCATGTACAGCTTGCCAGCTTGCTACTCGTTACACGCTTTTTAGCAAAGGAAAAACATTATTTACAACTTAAAGAGCAACTTAACAGGTCAATTGGTTCGACAAAATTGTTCATCGTAGTTCAGACGACAAGGTTGTCTCTCCCTTGCCGACCTGCGGACCATGAGGCTGGTAGAAGTGGCACGAAGAGGCTGCTCGTCCGAAGACTGTGGCTAGGCCCGTAGAACTGCTGGCGTCACTTCCTCCCTTCTGCACGATGTGCCGTTGGATACAGGAGGCGGACCTCCAGAAGTTTCCCTTCTTTACGCTGGCGCGCGCACGGATGTCTCACTGCTTTCCGGTGGCATGCACACAGAGGTTTCACTGCTTCCCGATGGCGATCCCACTAAGGTTGCACTGCTCTCAGACGATGAGCACCCAGTCGTCGCACTTCTTTCCGATGACAAATGCACCAGGCACGTCTTCTGCTCGTTGAAAGGTTCCGCTATTTGCCTGAGCTCTCGACGGTTTCATCGCATCAGTCTTCCCTCTTCTGTGAGAACCAAGTACGAACGCGGGCACACAGCTTAAGCACCTTCGCTTTCAAACGCCAAGAGCCATAACTCTAACAGTATTACCTTCTTGAAGTAGCGGTAACCGCGTGCCCTTTTGGACGTTCTGTCTATGCTTGACGGGCTGCGACTCCAGAGAATGTTGAAATTCAGGCAGTGGTGTACGAAGGACTCTGTGCATCAGCAGCTCTGCTGTCGACCTGCCGTCTTCGACTCGCAGTGTACTGTAGTTTAATGGCACCAGGCAGAAGGCGCTTGCTGCTCCTGCTTTCTTCAGCAATCTGCCTACAAATATCTGGGAAAAATCTTTCAACGCTTTTGCGGTGAAATGCGGCCCTCCGTTTCTACAAAGATGCCTGAGTATCTTGTATCGAGCAAAAATGCATACGGTTTGAACTACTGCTCTTGCAGTAATTTTCTGAAGCTCCTGAAAGTGTGGAAAATTTGAGTACGAGTCATACACAACGATATAATGTTTTCCGGCATATCCAATCAAGTCTGCTGCTACACGCTCCCATCGATAATCCCGTAAAAAACAACGGTTCGCCGGCTTGTCTGTACGCATGCAATTGACAGGAAGGGCACCGCTCAATCATAGCAGTTATGTTGGCATTGACTCAACGCCAGTACATGAGCTGCCGCGCTCGGGCTTTGCACTTTCCAATGCCCAGGTGGCCGCTGTCTAGGCGCTCCAACATTTTTTGCGAACTGAAGTGGGAATGACAACTTTTCTTCCCTTAAGCAGTGTGCCCCTGACAACGGCTAGCTCATTTGGGCATCGTTGCAGCTCACCTTCGATGGACTGCGACGCTTCCCGTCGTTTTATCACCATCTGCAGTTCAGGGTCCGTGGTGATAGGCTCACCTAGTTCTGCCATTGTTTCTGGACTTGCCCGATCAGACAAGGTGCTTATAGCATGAACTTCAGCATCCTCTGAAGAATCTTCTGGTAATTCTTGCCTCTGAATGCGAGAAACCATGTCTCCTATTATCACCTTCTTCCCATGAACGTGCTGTAACTGTAGTGATATTTTAACATGCGCAAGAAACGTATCTGCAGTCTTGGCGGTATATCACTGAGCCCCTTAGAAATGGCTGTCAAAGGACTGTGATCAGTTTCTATGACTATCCGCCTGCTCACGACAAACTCGCTGAACTTTTCGTACCCAAACACAATGCTCAGTGCCTCCTTGTCTATCTGCACGTACCTGCACTCCATGTCTGTGTACATTTTGGAAGCATAGCGTCAGACACCGCCGACAAGCCTGCTGGTCTTGTCGGCGGTGTCTTGCGTCGCTGACAGTCTCGGCACGTCATTACGTAGCGAGCGACGTCGGCGGAAAGGCGTGGCCAATAGTATGTTTCCTGTATCCTTGCGAGCGTGCGGGAAACACCGAGGGGTCCAGAAGTCGGATCGTCGTGTAGGGTCTGGAGGACTTCTGGTCGTAATGCTGAGGGCACCACGAGAAGGTAGTTAGCTCGAAGTGGCGAGACGTTCTTCTTCAGGAGAACGCCATTTCGCAACAAAAACGACACCAGTCCTCGCTTGAATACCTTCGGAACAACGGCGGTCCTGCCCTCTATGTATTCCACAAGGCCCCTGAGTTCTGGGCCCGCTTGCTGTCGTTCGGCGAAGTCGTCGGCGCTTATGGTTCCCAAGAAACAGTCATCCTCCTGGTCGTCCTGCGGCGGTGAGGCGACGGGGGCGCGAGACAGGCAGTCAGCGTCGGAGTGCTTTCTTCCGGACTTGTAAACGACGGTTATGTCGAATTCTTGAAGTCTTAGGCTCCATCGTGCGAGACGGCCGTCACACAGCTCGGCTATTCCTCTTGCGACGCAAATTTGACGGTTCAGGAGTAGGTGCTGATCGCCGTCGATGACGCCTTCAAGGTTCGCAGGTTTTTCGCTGCCGACGGAAATAATGACGCTGGAGCGCGGCGAAACAGTCACCTGCTCTTCTATCACATTCAATGCATGGTTCCCTGACGTCGCGTGGGGCGGGAGTGCTTTGTCTGAGGTTCGTGTTATCGACTCAGGCCTCAGGTCGATGACGGCGCCGTGGTCACTTAGGAAGTCCATTCCAAGTATATCACCCCTGGAGCAGTTTTGTAGGATTATGAAGCTCGTAGGATAAGTCCGGTTATTGATGGTGACTCTCGCCGTGCAGACACCAATCGGCGTGATCAGGTGGCCTCCAGCTGTCCGGATTTTTGGTCCACTCTAAGCGGTCTTTACTATCTTCAGCTTGGTGGCGAATGGCCCACTGACGACGGAACAGTAGGCCCCAGTGTCGACGAGGGCGGTGACGTGGTGGCCGTCGACGAGAACGTCGAAGTCGGTAGTCCGTCGCCTTGCGTTGCGGTTAGGTCGCGGCGTCGAATTACGGCTGCGTCAGGGGCGTAGCCAAGGGGGGGGGGGGGGTTGGGGGTTCAAACCCCCCGAAATTTTTCAGTTTTGCTTGCGTATATATACACGCACACATACAAACGCACGCACGAACATACATAAAGTATGGTTGAACCCCACCCGAAAAAAATTTCCGGCTACGCCCCTGGGCTGCGTCGATTTGTTGCGGTGCTTCCATGCTGCGTCGTCAGGTCTTCTTCGGTCCGCGACGTTTCGTCGGCAGGGATTCGTCTGCTTCGCGTCGGGTTCTGCAGGTCTCGTCGCGTCGTCGTCGTCGGCGGCCGCGGAGGATCTTCTGCATTTCATCGTACAGCAACCGCACCTCCATTGGTTGCTGCCCTTAGTTTCCCGGATACGGGCTAGGCAACCGGTCCCGGTTTGGGCCAGTGTGCTGCCGGCGGTGCGGTGACATGTAGCGGCCGGGCGACGGCGAGCGGGAAGGTCGTCGTTCTTGCCACTGTGTTCCGCTGAGATAGTCGTTGATGTCACGAGGCCGTTTGCCTGGTTGCGGGCGCGGCGCGTTGATGGCGAATCCACGTAGACCCATCTCTCGGTACTGGCAGCGGCGGTACATGTGGCCGGCCTCCCCGCAGTGGTAGCAGAGCGAGCAGTTGTCAGCGGCGCGCCAAACGTTGGTCTTCCTTGGCGCGTAGCGCGGGGCATAGCGCTGGGCCACAGTAGGACGGTAGGGCGTCAGTGGTGGTGGCGGCGGCGGCGTCTGTTGGCAGAACTGCTGCGGCGGCGCGGCGTCTTGACGTGGACGTGGAGCGGGGGCGCTGCGTCGGGCTGCAGCAGCGTAGCTCACTGCATGTGGCTCAGGCTGCGCTGGTTCAGGTGCTCCCAGAAATTGCTGGATTTCCTGGCGTACGACGTCGGCGATCGGGCCCCCTTGAGGCTGGGAGGAGGGCAACAATTTACGCAGCTCCTCCCGCACGATAGCTCTGATGGTGTACGCAGGTCATCAGAATGCAGCGCGTGAAGATCCCCGTAGGTCGTCGTAGGATTGCGGCGGTTGTACTACCTCGTACGCATTTCCAGCGTCTTCTCGATCGCTGTTGCTTCCGTCAAGAATTCCTGCACGGTCTTGGGTGGGTTACGCATCAGCCCAGCGAATAGTTCTTGCTTGACCCCTCGCATGAGGAAGCGGACTTTCTTCTCCTCGAGCATGCCGGGGTCATCGTGGCGGAACAGTCGGTTCATTTCTTCCGTGAAGATGGCCACGTTTTCGTTCGGGCGTTGCGCCCGTGTCTCCAACAAGGCCGCGGCCCTTTCTTTTCGGACAACGCTCGTGAACGTCGCCAAAAAATTGCCGCGAAAGAGGTCCCAGGTACGGAGTGCGGACTCCCGATTCTCGTACCAGGTCCTTGCTGCGTCTTCCAAGTAAAAGAACACGTGCCGCAGGTTGTCGTGGGAGTTCCAGTTGTTAAATGTCGAGACCCTTTCAAGCGTCTCCAGCGAAGTCTCGGGGTCTTCACATGGTGAACCACGGAATGTAGGGCGGCTCCCTGGGCGGCTACACACTATCGCTGCAGGGGACACTGCGGCCGTCATTGTGTTTGTTGTCTTCGTCGCCGTGGCTCTAGGCTTGTCCGGTAGGGGTCCGTACTGGGGGGGTAGTCCTTTCAGTCTGCGGCTGGCTCGACTGTCGATGACGGTGCCAGTGTCTTCTTCGCGACGTGGGCTGGATTCACGGCTTGACGGGGGCGTCCGGTACATGAACGAGCAGCACCTCCCTCAGATGTCACGTGGTCGTGACGAGGACGAAGACAGCAGGCGGCGTTTTCAAGATGAAACTGCTTATTTGGCCGAACTTGTGGCCGGGAAATGAGAACTCAAACTACAGCAATACACGCTGTACACTGATAGCGGCGAACAGGGCATCGTCCGTCGATATTCTGACAAGCGGTGAAGCGCGTGGGCATTTATACATATACCGTCGAATATTCCAGCGCTATCGCTGGTTGCCGCGCAAGTTCTAGAATAAGCTCGAGTGTTCGCGTCTTGCGCGCAATCCTAACAAAACGATCTACAATAATCGCAAAGCTACACGAACAATGAGGCGCCGTTTGCGCTGAGCGTTGCTGACAGTCTTTGTGGGCGAAAACCGAATACAGCAAAAGTGATAATAAGAAGTAAGACAGATAACTGGGCAAGTTGGTATGGATCCATAATTCAAACTTTTTTAGCGCGCACAAAAGACAAGGACAAGCAAGCGCTCGTGTGTCTCTTGCTTGTCCTTGTCTTTTGTGCGCGCTAAAAAAGTTTAAATTATGATAATAAGAAACGCACGTGGTAATAGCCTACCGGACGCCATTCTTCAACATTCCTGTCATTATAATAATTCTTGGGGTTTAACGTCCCAAAACCACGATATGATTATGAGGGGCGCCGTTGTGGGGGGCTCCGGAAATTTCGACCGCCTGGGATTCTTTAAAGGGACCGAGAACTAATTTCTTTCGACCCATTTTTTTGCGGCGTGACAGAAAGCTCACCCTTCGTAGTGTTTGTAGCTGCAGCAGTTAATCCCAAAAGCCCGCAGGTATTTTACAAGCAGTATTTTTTGATCTAAAGGGCTCTAAACAAGGACGTACCTTTCCTCTAGCAACGCTGAGATTTGATAGCGATGGCACCAGACCTTCTCGCGTTTTGTGAGAGATATTATTCTGCTTGCACCGGGGTTCCTGTAACTATGCTTAACCCCCTTTATTTAGATATTTTCAACCATTTTTGAAAATAACAAGCTGTTACAATGAGATGATGTGGCATTATACACCTTCCCTGTATTTGTACCGCGTTGCGTGCGCATGCGTCTAAGGTTGCCTGCGCCTGTGTCATGGGTGGCTTGTCCCGGCGTCGTTACTCTCTCTATGCACGAACCAAGCCAAGTCATCGAAAACGTCACTACGCATATGCGCGACCGCGCCGAGTAGCAGCGCGCGTCATTCTGAGACGAAGTGTAGGTAGCAAGACTTTGTCGCTTCAAAATCTTAGTGACCTGGAAACTGCATGCACGGTTGCATGAGCACGCTGAAAAGTTGCTCTAGACACGCTGACGAACATGGGATCATTACGTCACGCGAAGGCAGCGCCACTTTAATGCATACTACTACCGCAGGCCTGTATGTACATTTTTATGGAGTAATACCTTTTCATATAAAGAAACGAACAATATTTGAATACTAACAAAAAAATCGCCGACCGCGTACAGCAATCAACGGTCGCGTGGCCGGCTTCCTCGGATTGTTCATGTTTTTGCCGCCAGAGGCGCCACAGGACATTTTTCGCGACTTTCAATTAAGAAATAAAACTATAAATCCACCTCTCCCGAATAAAACAGGGTTGGTTCGAGTGAATGCGACGGACAATCTTTCCAATAGTGGAGTCACTTCATGTTCTGGGCAGTGGTCGGCCCCTTTAACGTGCTGCTAAATCTATCAACATGCCTGTGAAAAAACGCACCTCCTATAGCTAAGGCCGATGCGTCGGTGGATAGCTTTGTAGGCAGTCTATTGCAAGAACAGGGGGTTTTGTAAGCATATCGCATAAAGGGGTCTATTCTCTGTCATGCTCGTATGTCCATTCAAAAATGACATCTTCTCGCAGCAAGACCCCTATTGAAAATTCCTCCACCATGAGGAATGGTGGATTCCACCATCCACCATTATGGTGGATTATGGTGCTGGAAGATGGTGGTACGTGGTGTATGCTGGATGCTGGCGTATGATGGATGCTGGAGAACGACGGAGCGTAAAACGGCTCTACAGCGTCGGCACCATCGTGCCTCGCCGTCACACATAAATAATTGTATAGAAGGCGATGTAAAAAGCACTAGTACAAAAATAAAGAAAAAAAAAACCGTATGCAAAAAAAAAAAAAAAAAAAAACTTCCGCAACCGGGAATCGAACGTCCGACCTGCGGATCCCAAGCCGAGTACTTTACCACTACGCCACGCTGACACTTGCTTGACCACTTGCAAAATGACTAGTCAACATACTAATACACCGTTTCGCTTCAGCTTTGTATGTTTCATACTGGAGACAGACGCGATCTTCACATCCTACTAAAATTTGCGTAGTTATTAAACGCAAACAAACTGCTGCCGGTAACGAATGGCACGTCAATAATGGCAACAGCGCTAACTTTCTTTTAGAATTCACAACGTAACTCCAAAGAAATATGTCAAGTGGAGCGAGGAACGCGAGTATAGTCAACCGGGTGTTACTGCGAAGTTTTAATAGCCGTTTCTCGCTTTTTCCAAAGTGCGACATGTGCAGAGGCTTTCTGTCGACTCTAATCTCATTCGATAAATACGCGCGTACAATTGATTGAGTATTGTGATGTATTTTTTTTTTTCGCGCAACGTACAGCGCAGCCGTGCCAGCGCACTGATCTGACGCTGTATCATTAGCTACAACTGCATAACAGCTGGGCCAAAACAAGTGCAGTGCGCGGGAAAAATATGCCATCATATTGGTTCAGTAAGGCGTACGAATTGACAACTCTATGTTCTCGCATACGTGTCAGAGAAGCGCCGGCGAGTGCGAACGGCGGCGGTTGGTGACCGGAGGTGTTTGCTGGACGCGCGTCGCATCTATGCTCATCGCTTCTTGTGCGGACACCGTACACGAGAAAAAAATGCTTCATTTAGGTTAGCCGATATCACAGGTGTGCTGTAAAGTCATTCGTACTCACCGGAATCGTGTATACTGAAACCAGAAGCGCCGATAACACGTAGACGGACTCGGTCGCTACGCTATGCCTAACCTTTGGTGGCAATCATGGTGGTAGAATATGATGGTGGTAGTCATACTTAGTGGGGCTTATCTCGACGCAGGCCGAAGGTAAAAGTTTGTGCATTTTAGCTTTGCATGCATTTTCACTATTACCTTAAAGTGCCGCTGAGGTAAGTGAGTGTGCAAGAATTGCCAGAGTTGCGTTTCAAGCGTGACGGTATCAAGCGGAGGCTGTTTTCTGGTCTCCCCGCTGGAAGGACTCATTTACTTCTCGGCAAATGCGCGGCGATGTACAGTTACTGTCGCCGTTCACACCGATACTTCTAGACTTGTAAACATCAAAATGCAGCAGCACATCGCGGATGTAAACCTGATAAGTACGCGCGTAAAATGTAAACATTCACGGCTGCTGTGCTCAAGAAAACCTGTGGCGGTTATAGACCAGATTTTTCTTAGCCTCGTAGCGCGAGTGCCAGCCGCGCCGCTACTCTCGACACCAGGCGCCGCCTGGTGGTGCAGACGACGGCGGGGGCTGCTGATGGCGGGAGGTAATAGCCGCGCTTGCGTCGCGTGTTCGCTTGTGTCAGTGCTTTCAGAGCTGCTAGAAAGTTGCGGTCTCAGTTGCTTGCTTGCCGCACACTCGGAACGGCAGTGCAATGTATAAAAATTCGTCCGGGTGGCACTGCGCCGTCGTTGGGTGCCCGAACAACGAGACAAAAAGGAAGCGGCTGATGCAACAGACCTGCGACGTTCACGGGAACACGAGCAGCTTGTGTTTGTGCAGCGTGTATTCCAGACGTTTTCAAGGCCCTTGATTTCGATAAGTAATATGTGAGCTGGTGCTTTTGCTCAGGAGGCCATATTTTCTACCTATTCAAAGGGCTGCACTGCAAGTGTATGGGTTAAAACAGGACCACCTGCTGGATGAAAAAAGAAATAATAAACTGAATTACTAGAACGACAACGACGAATCTTGAATTGAGAAAGACAGTATTCATGCACCTCACCAGATATTTTCTCAAACTGCGAAGCCAATTAACAAATGTTTCTTAATTTTGCCTGAAGACTTACAGGCGCCACCGCAGCTGCCGAGTGGAAAAAAGCTTCAGTTATTAACATGCACAGAAATTTGAACACGCGGTTGTTTAATCTTGCCTCTGAAATCCAAAATGCGACCACCTTGGTTGTAAATTTGTTTAAAAAGGCGCAGGTAAACCTCGATGTAACGAACTGTTTCACTTTTTACAACTTCATGTCTATAGAAGATATGTATTTTGAACCTCACAGCCGCGAGGCATGTCGACCTGTGCTTTCATAACAACGAAGTTTTACTGTGACAGCAAAGGAAGGTCGAGGCGATAAATCCTGATCCGGCTCAATTGTGATCGAAAGTGCCCGTGTGACAGGGATCTTGTCATTGCAGGGGCGATCCTTCAATTGCAGTTAAGTATATCCTGAACGAGGCACGTCGCGACAGAAAGTGCGCGCGTGTGCGCTGCTTGGTCAGGATCGAACTCAATCACTATCGGATTCAAACGTAACCTCCGCTACAGCGTTCTGCGTTCAAAACTGAAATAGTCGCCTAATTAAATTCATCCCGTTGCATTTTGCGAGAGAGCACAAAACAGCCATCGTGCAGCACAAAGTCGGACGGTAGCGCGGCACGAAAATATCTGTCGCTGCTGTCTTTCAGAAAAAAAAAAAGAAGATACAGCTTACTAGGCTTCATCTGGCCGTTATCATGCGCAAGTGCGTAAGTTTAAAACGTTTCTTGATATGATACAGTTCTAAAAAAACGAGAGTGGACAACTGCACGGCGTTGCAACTATTCAAACTTTCGTGACGATGTTGCTGAACGTTCTCGCGATGTTTGGCAAGCTCCCTGGCACAATTCCACTGTTCGAAAATGTAGTCGTATGAAAGAAGATGCACGTTCCCACATTCAGAGAAGACTGAGCGGCTGCAGCGCTCGCGAATCTGCCATCGCCCGCTACTGAGAGCCACAAACGTGGTGCACCGCGCTGTACGCTAGCGCGTTTCAGCAGCCCCCAAGCAAATGCTCGCACCGCGGCGCCTCGGTCGGCCAAACATGGCGGCCCCCTACGAGCGCTGGAAATTCTGGTCTATTGGCGCCGCATGAATCAAAAAAAATATTGCTGGAAAGCTTAATGATCGGTGTTGGCTTCTTTGAACTGCATATATTTCTGCACATTCAAGAGGAAAAAATTAGAACTGACAGCGACTTCTCATAATGTCACGTTCACTTCCATCATGCCACCGTCATCCACCACGCTTCCATCCTGCCACCGTCATCTAGCTTGTTCACCAAGTCATCCACCAAAACATGTTTTGCTCGCCACCACCAGCCAGCATTTTCCACTTAACACCAAAAGAAGCTCGCCACCACCACCACCATCTGCCACCATTTTTTCCACTCTCGCCATCATCAGCCATTATGACCACCACAGCTTCCACCATATCCACTATTCTTTCCACCTTGTCCACTATTGTTTCCACCATGTCCACCAAGATTTCCAGCATCCACCAACCCCCGATTTTCAATAGGGACACGAAGCGCTTTAGTGCGATTGGCCAGATTTGGCAGGTACTTAGAAAAGTAGTTCACAGCGCCTAAGAGTCTTTGGAGGTCTTTTTTCAATGACGGTGTGGGGCACTTCACAATGCATTTCACAAGGCTGTCGTTTGGTTCCATTCGAGCAGAGCGGTTTTTATCACCCATGACCTATATTTGTGACGTTGCAATCGTGCACTTATTCCAATGAAGAGTTAAACCAGCGGCTCGTGCAGCGTTGAGTGTTACAAAGCCTCTTGGTATGCTCTTCCAGCGTGGCTCCCCAAATAATGATATCATCCACGTACACACGCACACCGTGGAAACTCAAATATTTCTGTATCGTCCTCTGAAAGACTTCCAAAATGGTAGCCGTAAAATCCGTAACCCTTTCCTGCTGAACGTGCAGAAAGTTTCCTTGTCCAGCGGAATCCGCTGTTTGCATCCAGTTTTCTGAAATATTTCGCGTCTGCAAGCTCGCTCTCAATCTCTTCCTTTCGTAAAAGTGCTCCCTCTTTATCGCTTCAGTCAAGTCTTTATCGCTTCTGGGGTCTATGGAAATACGCAACTTTCCGTTCTTTTTACGGACTCTAGCTTTCGTGATGATGCCAGCTGCTTCCAGGCGGTCTAGCTCTTCCTTGAGTTGGGGCCGTAGTGCGAGGGAACACGCCTTGCAGGCGCTGCCACTGCCCGGGCATCGTCCTTCAAGGTCACTGTGTACTCCCGCTGCAGCTTGTCGATGCCTGTGAACATTCTTTAAACCGCATTGTACGCGCTTAGACAGAATGCTCTCACTTTTGACGTCGTGAACGTGGTAAACACTCACTAAACCAAACTGCTCACTGGCTTTAAGCCCCAGTATAGCCTGCTTTCCTTCTTCACGACGAAGAAGTCGACCGGGTGACTCTGGGATCCTCGTTGAACAATGAGGCGGACTTTTCTGAAGTGCTTAATTTTGTTTTCTTTGTAGCTGTCCAGAATGGCTTTTGTGGCTAGCGGAGGCTGTCGAGAATACAGTGCCTCGAACATACCAAGTGGAATTAAGTTCGCTTGAGCACTCGTGTCAGCTTTACATGACGGCCAAGTATGCGAGTGATAACCAGCCAGTCCCGCTTCGACTTAATTATGCTGCTGCTGCCCGCCGCGGAAATTTCGAGCGTGTTGAAATTGCTATCCCTGTCCTGCGTTACATCACTTGGCTGGTCAACGTTGCCTACCATTGGCGGTTTCGTTCTGCAGCACCCTGCGAAATTTTTTGGTTTGTTGCATTTCCCACAGGTTTTACCGTAAGCCACACATTGCCCGACCCTGTGCACTCTGGCGCAGAATCCGCATCTGCTTTTACATCTGTCCTGGTGTTTGTCCATGATGTGCTTGACCGCAGCAACGCTTCTTTTTAAAGACGATAGTCTTTCTTGGGGAACTTAAACGCAGAAATTTTGGTCTGTCTTTCTGTCTGTCCTTCTGTCTGTCTTTCTGTTTGTCGGCACGTCCCTCGATTCAGCCACTCGGCCAAAGTTGAACCACTTGCCCAAGGGCCAGCCATCGTGAACGGCTGACTAGGTTCATACTTGTGTACATTGTTGATCAAAAAGCAAACATTACGCATATCTGAGGCGCAACATCACTAGGTATGTATTAGGCGGTGTGTTCCTTTAACAGAAAATACATAGATACGCAATTTTAAAGACCTTGATGGTATGCGTTTAACCTTGAGACAGTAACGCGTTTATTAAAAGATTGCCACAGCTGAAGCGATCAGCGGTCCAAGCCGAGCAAGCGCGAGCGCCAACAACAACCGTCTTCGTCTTCTTCTATCGCAGGCGTTCTTGTCTGCGCCCTACCATGTTACAAATCACTCCCCCGCGGAAAAGGAGCCATCCTGGCGACCTAAGGAACAGGTACAACTGGTGGGTCATAATGCGGCTTCAGTCGATCGACGTGAACAGTCTCGCGGCCGCGACGACGGCGGTCCGTTGATGATTGAACAGGCTCAATCATATAGTTAACTGGGGATGCTTGACGTAGGACGCAGTAGGAGACTTCGTACTTAGGCAGTAGCTTTGTGGAAAGGCCAGGAGCGGAGGAGGGAACGCGAAGCCACACCAACGTTCCAGGCGAATACGACTGAGGAGGCAGGTTTTCGTCGTGACGGTCCTTCTGGCCCTACTCGCCCTACAATGTTACAACCCTAGTTTTTTAAGATGCGCTGAAAATGCGACTGCGCTGAAACTTGTCTTCCTCCGTGCCCTCTGCACAAGCTCATGTTGTGTTTCGGTTTCGGTTCAGTATTGCATTGTACGAATGACAGGGGGTGCCGCTCTAGCATTCCTGTTTTACCCAGGCGACGTGTAAGTAAGAGAGTTTGTGGAGAGTACTCGTTGAGTGCGGACGTTTCTTCTCCTTCGGCGCATCGCGCCAAACAGCGTGTTCGGGCTGGCCGGCGTCCCCACCGGTCGCGTTGGTCACCGCCGGTCTTCGCCTGCCGCAGCGCCGGGACTACCAGCCCGCAACACAGCACTCGTGTTTCCCGACGTATTGCCAGATGGCGTCCATATCTCACGCAGCGCCTCTTCTATCGTCTTTAGACGACATTTTCAGCGAAGCACGCAGATACGCGGCCAATTTTTTTCACCCCATATTTTACTGCGTGCAAGTGCAACGTCCCCTGCTTTTGCTCCCTATGCGGTTATCCGGAGGGTCTTTCTTGGCGATCAGCTTTTCACGCAGGCTCTTGCTTGCAGTTCCAAAAACCATCTGCTCTCGTAACATGGTCGCACGCAGTGTGCCAAAATTACAGCTCATTCAACTGCAGGTCCCTGTAGAATTGCTCAAATGGCTCGCCATCCGCTTGCACTCTTTTTGCGAAATACGCACCTCTCATGTCTCACTGCTTCGTGGCAGACTTCGAAGGCTTCCACCAGCTTGTCGCAGTCGACTTTGCCTTCTTCGCTGATGTACAAGGTGTTGAACACATCGATGGCCTCTTGTCCGGCAAGATGAAGGAAGATGGCTGCTTTCTGCGCCTTGATACGTGGTTTCCGTGCCTCAGTGGAGGCAAAGTAAAGCTGTATACGCTGACTGAACTTCAACCAGGTGTCAGGAACATTGTCACGAAGCCGTAGCGGCTCCTGCGGCGGAAGCTCTGCCGTGGCTTTTGAAGTGGGCGTCGACGTGGCCTATACCTGTTCTGACACCATGTATGTACCCGTTCCGATCGATTGCACACGTGCATCAGTGTCTCAGCAGCCAGTAACGTTTATTATAAGTAGCATGCTTTTACACAGTTCTGGGATGTACAGCGTTGCCAGCTTGCTAGTTTCTATTTCACTGAAGGAAACGCAGGCGCGACGAAAAACTAACATAAGGACCTGTGCGAGATTATTAGTGACATATTTCGCTTCTTTGAGAGCGTTGTAATAAAAAATACTGTCTTGCCTTGTGTTTTGTTCCAGAACTATACAGCTTTTCCACACGTGTTCAAGAAGATTCTTCTCATATCTCGTTTGGCTTTTACGTGCGAGAAAGCCTTTAAAATATTATTATCCAGTAAGGCGTGCCGTGTCAGAATGTAAAAAAAATATAACAGTAGCCTTCATACCTTACTTTCTGCTTACCCGTATGTGTGAGCATGACTGTCAATGTCGACTTGTTGTTCAGATTAAAGATTCGGGAATGCTCCCCCCGCATATTAGCAAAATCGCATCGCGCATGTAAGTTGTCACACTTGACCGTTCCTTTTTCACATTTCATGCTCACCTAACACATCATCATCAGCCTCACTACGCTCACTGAGGCCTCTCCCATCTTCCGCATATCAACCCGGTCCTGTGCTTGCTGTTGCCACGTTATACCTGCAGTCTTCTTAATCTCATCTGCCCACTAACTTTCCAGCTCCCCCACACGCGTTTGCCTTCTCTTGGAATACAGTCAGTTACTCTTAATGACCAGCGGTTATCTTGCCTACGCGCTACATGTTCTGCCCATGTCCATTTCTTCTTATTGATTTCAACGTAGATGTCCTTAACATCTGTCTGTTGCCTGACCGACTCTACTCTCTTTTGGCCCTTAAGGTTACACCTATCATTTTCCGTTCCATTGCTCGCTGCGGGGTCCTCAGTTTATGTTGAACCCTCCTTGTAAGCCTTCAGGTTTCTGCTCCGTAGGTAAGTACCGGCAAGATGCCGCTGTTATATACCTTCCTCTTGGGGGATTATGGTAAACTACCATTCATGATTTTAGAATGCGTGCCGAATGTGCTCTACTCCTTCCTTATTCTTCTAGTTACTTCAGTATCATGATTCGGCTCCGCGGTTACTACCTGTCCTAAGTAGACGTACTCCATTACAAGTTCCAGTGCCTTGGCTACCTATCGCAACGCGCTGTTCTCTTCCGAGACTGCTGCAAATTACTTAGCTTTCTGCATTTTCAGACGTGCCGTTCTGCTTTCCTTGTCGAATTCAGTAATCACAAGTTGCAATTCGTCCCCTGAGTTACTCATTAATGCAATGTCATCAGCGAATCGCAGCTTACTAAGGTACTCTCCATTAACTCGTATCCCTAAATAGTCTAATACGTCATACCTAATACGCTGCAGCTAATACACGTAATACCTAACACCTAATACGCTCAGCGCTTAACGTCAAATTTGCATGATGCGCTCGCAGCAATCTGAGAATCCGTAGCCTACGTGTTCTGCCACGAGGTGCAATGCATGCACGGGGGTGCTCTCCACTTGCGCAGCCAGGAGGGGGGATAGTTTTAGGAGTTGAAAGCCCCCCCCCTCGTAAATTTTCAGTTGTCCGTGTGTAATATGTATACACGCACACATACAAACGCACGCCCGAACATACCTAAAGTATAGTAGCCCACCAGGCCCCGCCACGGTGGTCTAGTGGTTATGGCCTCGACCGCTGACCCGAAGGTCGCGGGATCAAATCCCGGCCGCGGCGGCTGCATTTTCGATGGAGGCAGAAATGTTTGAGGCCCGTGCACTTATATTTAGGTGCACGTTAAAGAACCCCAGGTGGTCGAAATTTCCGGAGCCCTCCACTACAGTGCCTCTTAGTCATATCCTGGTTTTGGGACGCTAAACCACAGATATTATTATTATTATATAGTAGCCTCCTTATATAGTAGCCTTGTAATGGAATTGCCTTCAAGTTCATTTGAAATGCCATTGATATCCAAGACATTGTCCAGAGAGCTTTGCAGTGTGATTGAACTCACCTGTTCTAATACCAGCCAGGCTAAAATAAATACAGAATATAGCTGCCACAACCGTTTCTCGTCACTGCGTGTAGTCGTGCATGTTTGTAAATGTATGCGTAAAAAAATTCTCGCTACGCTACTACTCAAGTAGCGCGTACATCTGCCGCGTATTTGCCCAGTGAGGGTTATCGTGTGCAACAGCCGCAGTCGAGGATAGTAAGGTTCGCGTAGAGTAGGCAGTGTACTCGGCTTCATTTGTAGTATACAAGCGCAAGAAAACGAAGGTGACAGACAATTACGAAAAAAGAAAGTGACAGTGATAGATGGTGCTTGCAGTTACCGTTATCTTCCTTGTAAAGGTGTGAGGTCGCGGATCACGTACTTGTAAATATCAACCAAGAGACCATAAGAACTTTCACTATTCCACATGGCGCAGCAGTTCAGTGCTTGCATTCATGCTTGTTGGAGCATGATTGCATTCAATGCTTCCTTTTGGTTATGCAACGCTGCTGTAGACCAACAGCTTAAGAGAGCAGGCAGGAATAATTATATTGCTTTAAGTGGCTAGAGGTAAATGTTGATGGAACTGAAAACAAAGCTGTTTTGATTGAAGGGCAGATTGCGTGTGTAAGTGAAGACAGACAGACAGACCGACAAGCACAGAGCTTTATTTAGCCCCTGAGGAACGCTACCGCTCAAGGCGGTAGAGCAGCGGGCCACTCCCACGTCAGAATGGGTAGGTCGAGCCTCACCGCCGCGTCCCGAGCCCTCTGGACGGCCCTGAGTCGATGCACAAGTCCTGAGGTCCTGGGCGCAGAGCTACATTCCTCTTCGGTTGTGCGTTGACAACCCTGTAATGAGGGGCACTGCAAGAGCATGTGATCTAACGTACAAGCGGCGCCACAATCTGGGCATGTTGGATCAACGTCTTCAATGAACTGGCTGTGAGAACGAAGACTTGGGTATGACCTGGTTTGAAGCATGCGGAGGGTAGGTGCATGTGCTCTAGAGAGTTTCCCATGAGGAAGAGGGAGGCCCTCCTGCCCAACTGGTAGTCTCGTGACCTCGTTGAAAGTTAGGACAACGTCCCCTAAGACCGCCAGGTCGGGGTCCGAAGATCCCCCAGGCTGCCCAGCGCGGTGTGTAAGTTAACGCACTCGGGCCTGGTGATCTCGTTTAGGTTGGCCATGGATGCCAGATGTGATCCGAGGTGAGCCGGAAATCAAATGATGTGGCGCGGAGAAGCATTACCTAAAATGCTAATTACTTCAGCTCATGCTGATCTGGAAGCAAACGCTGTGACCGCCGCTCGTGAGTCTGTGTAGATGTGCTGCATAGAATCGTGAAGGAGAGCGAGGGCTGTGGCCACCTGCTCTGCTTTTGCGCGAGTGGCGTTCCTGATAGAATCGGAGTGGATACAGAACTTGCGTGATCAACTGTGATGGTTGGAAAGTTGGCCGATCGACCGTACTGCGCCGCGTCTACGAAGCATACAGGCTCCGGGTTTGCACGAAAGTCTGTGTAGGGCTTCACCCCTAGCCCTCCTGCTCTCCACATTTTGCTGCGGGTGCACGTTGCAGGGAACCGGAGAGACCGTAATGTTGGCCCTTTACTCCTTAGTGAGACTATGTTTACGTTCCTCTTCTAGAGCTGGGCTACACCCTAGAATGGCCTGTATGCTCATTCCCGCGCCCGAGTAGGAGAGCCTGGCCATCTGAGCTGTATGCTGTGCCGCGATCATCTCTTCCAATGTGTTGTGAACACACAGCTGCATGAGGCATTCCGTGCTAGTATTCGAAGGGAACCCTAGCACTCTTTCGATATTCTTGCGTATCAGGAGATTGAGCTTACTCTTTTCATGACCCTGCCAGCAGTGCATGGCAGTAACGTAATTAATGTGGCACGTTAAAAAACCGTGGAACGACCTTAATAAGTTGTCCTCCCTGAGGCCACCTCGAGGGTTAGAGACCCTAGTGATAAGCCGAACAATGCTTACCGTTTTTGCTGTGATCTTGTTTATGGTCTGCCCATCAGTGCCATTAGCCTCTATAAGCATGCCAAGAACTCTTATGACCTCTCTCCTAAAGATGAGATGTCCAGAGCTGGTGCGAAGCTTTATACTGATGTTCGAAAGGGGGACCCAGCCCTTAGATTTGACACCCCTTCTATTGGGTCTGTATAGCAAAAGTTCCGATTTGGTTCGGAGAGAGTCGGAGTCCGGTGCCACTAAGGAAAGACTCAGTGTAATCTAGAGCCTGCTGGAGTGCCTCCTCTACTCTACCCTCACTGCCGCCCGTACACCAGATGGTGATGTCGTCGAGGTAAAGGGTATGACCTATGCCCTCTACTTACGAGACGCTCTTGTAAAGCCCGCAGAGAGCAATATTGAATAAAAGTGGTAAGACCACTCAACCTTGTGGCGTACCTTTAAGGCCAAGAAAGAAGGATTCTGATTAAAGATCTCCTATCTTAATCATGGCCCTTCTGTTTTTTAGCAAGGAGCTGAAGATTGCATTAAATATATGCCCTATGCCAAAACTAGAGGTGGAGTTAAAAATATGCGTGTGAGAGAGGCTGTCAAAGGCTTTCTCCAGGTCTAGTTTTAGGATTGCCCTGACATCTCTCGTTTGAACGTCGATAAATCGGTGTTTGATCAACTTCTTGGCGTCCTGAGTCGATAATGCTGGTCGGAAGCCAATCATGTTGCACGGAAAGAGACCGTCCTCTTCAGTTGTGTTGAGGGAGGGAGAATTGCAATATTGTACGACGAGGTGCGCGTTCTGTTCGTCCAGAGGTGGGGGCCCAATGAAAACAGAAGATCCGCCGGATATTCGAAACTCCGAGCATTCTGGACATCCAGTGCAATTTGAGTTGAATACGTCGCACAAAGGATATCCTAAAAATATGTCACGGACGTCCTGAAAAAAACGTACTTCATAAGGATTGTTTGTTCTCAATCTGCTTCGGCAGTGTTGACTGTGACTGGGCGCTCATTGCCCACAAAATTAGACTATAGTCGCATTTTTCTTCGCTCATAGGTTACACCGAGTGGAGCAAAAATGCTCGCAAAGTATAAATGACATAACAATTAAGAAAAAATAAAGAAAAAGTGTCGTATTTTCTGCACGCAAGTTACAAATTTAATTGAAATTTCACGTCTTCAAAACGGGAGAGCTGTGTGCGTTAAGGAATGACAGAAATTCCCACGAACTTTGTCTTTTTAAACACCGCGCCATTTCAAGTTTTTCAAAGCCTGAAACATTGCAAGAAAAGTAAAAGTTGTTTACTTTTAACTCGTACAATTTTTGTTATTAAACACAATATATGAACTTCTCATTTGTTAAATTGTAGCATAATTTGTGCTGTGTTGTGTTGTTCTCCTTTTATTCTAAGCAACACGTTATTTCGAGTGCGCGCGCGCGATCTCGACCGCTTTGCTGGCCTCAACTCAGTCAGCGACTGTGCAGCGGTGCTAAGGAGCCCGAAAATTCTGCAAGCTCTCAGAGCTGCAATAGAGGTAAGTTCATAGTCTTCAAGCTTGCGGTACAGTATTTTCGATGCGCAAAAACGGGACATTTGCAGGTGTTTCATCAGCCCGTATTTCGTAATATAAGTAGCGATAATATGTTCAAGGAGCTTACAGCAAGATGCGGTTAACGATATCGGTCTATAATTTGTTAGCAATGCGGAGTCGCCCTTCTTTAGCGCTGGCACAATTCTTGCCGTCCTCCAGTCCTCAGGAATGATAGCTGTCGTCAATGATTTGTTAAAAATGACTACTAGATATGGTGCGAGCATCTCAGCATATCGGCGAAGGAAAAGATTGGGTATATCGTCAGGGCCAGGCGATGGTTTTGCCTTAAGGTTTAGTAACATTGATATAACACCGGATAATGATACAAGATTTGTTTCGGCACAAGTGACATGATTCTGGTGTAAGGGTTCAGTAGGGTTGGAAAAGACACCGCAAAAATAGGCATTGAACTTTTCAGCAATGCCTTGCTTATCAACGATGACAACGTCATCCTGTACAATGCGGTCGATCGACTTCTTACTTTAAATTGCCAGAACGTTTGTGGTGAACCAGTAATAAAACTAGGCAGCGTGTGATTAAAGTAGTGCTGCTTTGCGCTACTGATAGCTTGGTTTAGGATTTTCTGATTATTCTGTACTGTGCTCTTGTTGGCGCATTGTCGTTTAAGTCTTTTAATTTTTCTTTTTAGCTGCAATATACGTCTTGTAATCCAAGGGTTTTTACGGTGTGTTTTCTTAGTTTTGTTTGGAACAAAGTTTTCGAGGCAGTATCTGCACAAATGCTTGAACCGTTCCCAAAGATCAGTAGCATCTGTGCCTTGAAAGCTACCGATGTGCAAATCAAGAAAGTCAAGGACACTTTCATCGTTTGCCCGCGAAAAGTCTTTGATCATTATTGAAACAAGAGGCTGGGTTTTGCACGCTCCAAGAGAACACGAAAGAAGCACCATTTCATGGTCAGATAGACCAGGCTGCACAGACACAGCGTAATCTTTAATACAACAGCTGATAAAAATAAGGTCAAGCGTGGAAGCGCAGTTGCCTTGAATGCGGGTAGGCTGATTAACTACTTGTTGGACGTCAGCCGTGAGCATTATATCAGTCAGGTATGCGACATGTGAGCTCATTTCATGGTTAGAAAACGGCTGATTCCAGTCAACACCTGGTAGATTGAAGTCCCCAGCCAAAATATATTTTCCATTAGTAAATGAAGCCACGTGTTCGCATAGCTGACGCAAAAAAACAGGAGGCGAGTCGGGTGCACGATACACAGCAAAAAGCATAAAAGATCGCTCCCAACATGACACTTTAAGCAGTGATTGCACTCCTGCGCCAACTGCGCCAAATTGTATTTACTGCGCCATCCTGATAATATCGACGAAATTTGCGCCAAACTGCGCCAAAGTCTCGGGTTTGGGGGCGTCTATCACCGGCAATCGCACCGCCGGCGCGTCAGAACATGTGCAGCTCGATCTTGGGGCTGCCAATAAAGTCGCAATCATGGACCAAGAATTATTCTGCTGAATAAATAGCGCTAGCGCGTGCGTTCCGAGTAAGCCACGATGCCATGTACTGTGCCGACGCAGCTTCTGTTCTGCAAGTCGGCTCGACAGCAAAACGCGCTCTCCGCAGAGGCTCGTGACGTCTAGGCCTATCGGTAGCGAGAATGTGCGACGGCGATTCATCGGCGGACGTCGTCTGTTCCAGAAACGCTGCTGATAGCTCGTTTCAAGCGTCGCACGGCACGTAAGGAAAGCAATCTTCAGTAATAACTACATGAGTGCCGCTAAAATGTCTGTCACTTCTGTTTCCGGACATCGCGGAATGAAATCTGTGATCGCTCGCAGTAGAAATATGGGACAATATCGAATTTTCCTTGCTTCACGTTTATGGAAGAGCACGTGAACGGTGGAAACGCGTTGACACTTTTCCTCAGATATAATTTATCCATGGATCTTCATCCAGAACAGCTTTTTCGTAATTCCTTCCGCCAGCACGTCCGAGTTTGTAATCAGTGCGGTGAATACCCCCCAAAAGGCCCTGCCCTTTCGAGCTCACGTGCTAGGGTTCCAATTCGAATTTTTCGCTTGCTTTTTTAAAAATGTCATCTCATTAGTAAAATCATATCTCCTGGTCGGAGCAGCCGCAAATGCGCAGCTGTCAGTAGCGGGACCGTAGCTGACGGCCCACAGTGAAGCGGCTACGCCATGTTACACGTCCGCCCCTCGCTTTCGGGGGTCAATAGCTAACGGTTAAAAAAACTCAGTTTCGCTTAAGAGCGAAGCAATGAATGCGATACCAAAAAATTTTATTGTGAAACGAAGTAAGACTAGCAGCTAACTCTTTTGGATCCGATCTCGCGTAACTTAACAAAACGCTGGTTTAAGGGCATATGGCCCCTCCAGGAATTGAAGCGTTTTCTTGCTCCGAGTTCTCTAAACTCGAAGTAAGCGTTGAGAGCACAGCAAGTTTACGAGCCGTCTCCTGATGCCTCGAGATAGCGCGCGCGCAAGCGACTGCGCCCTTCGAAAGATTCCCCCCCCCCCCTTCCGCTCCCCTGTAGGCCCTTCATGCTACTTACGAAAGACGGGCGGGGCGTTTCCTCTCTGTTTGATGAGCAATCGACGGCAGGCCCGCACGCGGGAAGATGTTATCTCATGCGCTGTCCGTGCGGCGGAGACAGACGGCCGGCTAGTTTAATCTCGCTTCAGCCGCGTTCGTCGCCAGCGCTCGCGAGCTTTTACCCGCGGCTAGAATAAGCGTGGTGATGTTATTAATTTGGACTTTATACGGAAAATTACGGCAACGGCGACGGCAAAAATCCGCCAAGAGTGTCCATATAATTGCTATCGCAAGGGTCAATGTACGGGGCAGATTTTGCGCCCCCCCTGCCCCCCCTGTGCGCACGTCTATTCTCCTGAGATGATTTTTTTCATGAGATTTGCAATGAATCGAAATATTTCTAGCCTTCATAAGAGCCCCATAATAATACTCAGGTGCTTGAATGTTAATGCAATATGCTTCTGTATTGCACTCCAGGATGTAAAATTCGCTGCTCCAAAGTGCTCCCAGATGCAAAATTATATGCTCCAAAGTGCTCCAAGATGAAAATTTTGCTGCTCCAAAGTGCTCCAAAACGGAAATTTTGCTGCTCCAAAAATTGCTCCAAATCAGAAGTCCTCGGTAGCATCACTGCACTTTTAATGTGACGCTTTCATGATTATCCCAAAAGCACGTAGTTATTCTACAAGCAGTATATTTCGATCTGAAAAGCTCTAAACACGGATGCACCTATTCTCCAGCAACGCTGAGAATTGATAGCGATGCCGCCAGCCCTTCTCGCGATTTGAGAAAGCTGTCGTTGCTCTGCATTCGCAAGAGTTGCTTCAACTATGCTTAACCCTCTTTATTTAGAGATTTTCAGCTATTTTTGAACATAACAAGCTGTTACAATGAGATGATGTGGCATTATATACCTTCCCTGTTTTTGTACCGCGTTGTGTGCGCATGCGTCTAAGGTTGCCTGCGCCTGTGTCATGGGTGGCTTGTCCCGGCGTCGTTACTCTCTCGATGCACGAACCAAACCAAGTCATCGAAAACGTCACTACGCATATGCGCGACCGCGCCGTGTAGCAGCGCGCGTCATTTTTGAGACGAAGTGTAGGTAGCAAAACTATGTCGCTTCAAAATCTTAGCGACCTGGAAACTGCATGCACGGTTGCATGAGCACGCTGAAGATTTGCTCTATACGCGCTGACGAACATGGGATCATTACGTCACGCGAAGGCAGCGCCACTTTAATGCATACTACTACCGCAGGCCTGTATGTACAGGGTCGACCACATCTAAGCTGGACACCTCATTAGTATTCCAACCGGTAAAACTAGAACGTTTCTTATACTTCACGAGTGCAATGCCCGTTATAGAACGTCTAATCATGGTGTCGACAAACACAGTAATGAGTTTCCGAATTATGTGTTAAACAACAGCTTCGATGAGGTCTTGAATACTAATGAGGTGTTAGCTTAAATGTGGACGACTCTGTACATTTTTATGGAGTAATACCTTTTAATATAAAGAAATGAACAATATTTCAATACTAACAAAAAAATCGCCGACCGCGTACAGCAATCAACGGTCGCGTGGCCGGGTTCATCGGATCGTTCATGTTTTTGCCGCCAGAGGCGCCACAGGTCATTTTTCGCGACTTTCAATTAAGAAATAAAAATATAAATCCACCTCTCCCGAATAAAACAGGGTTGGTTCGAGTGAATGCGACAGACAATCTTTCCATCAGTGGAGCAATCTCATTTCATGTTCTGGGCAGGTGTCGGTCCCTTTAAGGTGCACACTGGGGGAAAGCATGCCGCGGCCGCATCCCGCCCGACGGCACCTCCGCGCGGCAAGCAGCAGCACCAGAGAACATCTATACCACTTCAGAGAACAGAAAGTGTAGCTTTGGCTGTAGTACGGAAATAAGGGTAGTGGCGGCGTACTGAACTGCAATAGAGCGAGGCGAGATGGCGCTGCAAGTACTATCATCATCATTAGACAAACGCATTTTTTGCTGCTGGTTCGCCCTGGTAGCGCTACTGCGCTTCTTGCTCGCTGTGCTATTTTGTTTTAAATGCGAGGCATTTCTTATCGAACCTCAGGCACTTTGGCCGTTTCTATCTACGTATCTATCTATCTATCTATCTATCTATCTATCTAGCCGCCTACGTCTGGGCGCTCTCCTGGTAGTCTCCACAACTTGTAATATACCAAAATTGGCATAGCAGGGGATCAGTGTATGACGAACACGATTCACTGGTGATGACATGAATAACGCAAAATACCTGTCGCGTACGTCATGAAACCCTTTCTCTCAGTCACGTGTGGCACATACCCGCATACCAGAGTTCATGTTATGCGGGTATGTGCCACAGCTGACACAAAGTCTCAATCAACACAGTAGACACGAACACACACATTGACACGCAAGGAAAGTGATAATAATAATAGTTAAGGTTTTATGTCCCAAAACCACGATATGATTATGAGAGACGCCGTAGCGAAGGACTCCGGAAATTTTGACCATCTGGTATTGTTTAATGTGTACCGAGATCGAACTGGACACGGGCATCTAGCATTTTGCCCCCATCGAAATTCGACCGGCGCGACGGGATCGAACCCGCGACCTTCGGGTCAGCAGCCGATCACCGTAACCGCTACACCACCGCGGCGGACGTAAGGAAAGTGAAGAAGCTGAAGACAGAATACCCCTGGAAGACGCTCAACTGCCACGCACTCGTCCACGTGGTCCGCAACGTGGGCCACGTGGATTACGCAAAAAACCGGGGTCAATGCTTCCTACAATAAATCGGCCGAAAGAACCAGGCCTCTCATCATTACCGGTGACTTCAACATTGATTTATCAAGACCCAACAACGCCTGGTCCTTGTATGCTGCGTGAAAGACGGCATGGATGTTGACAGGGCATCAAAAGACCTCGCTGCCACGTCCAGGACAGGAGGCATCATAGATCATTTCATCGTAGGAGGCATCCAGTATTTGCACCAGCTGTATTGCACCGCGCATTTCAGTACACTTAGACCGTTCGTAGCCGCGATCACGAACGGATCCGATTAACAGGTCTGGTCCAGCTGCTGGTGTTCACTGATTACGGTGAGGATGACCTTGTTCAAGAACTGTCAAGAATCCCTTTTACACATACACACCGGTTCGTGAAACGTGCGTGCGTTCTCCGTCATAACGGAAAGTATAAGCATAACAATTGTAACGCAAATGTAACAACTGCAACTGTGACTGTAACGTACGTGCAGTGCGCCTGCGCGTGCCACTCGGCTGAGTATACATCTAGGGAAACTTTCCTGAATGAAGCTTAGTTGCGAGCAACGCCAGTCCTGTGCATCTGTGTTCCTTCTTTGTGCTGTTCGGATTCGCGTTATCCAGTATTGAAGAATATAAGCACTACATAGCTTACCGCGTCTGGCGTTGGTAACACCCATGTTGCTGTTGGCATCGTTACGCAACTGTAAACAACTGCTTACATAATACATATGCGACTCTTCAACATATGAGTGTGCGTATTCAACTTCCACATTCCTCTAGCGTCATTCCGTATCGCTTCGCTCAATGTGAAAAATTACGCCACAGTCACCATCCCGCGCGTGCTTCGCATAACATTGATTCCCGCGGTACGTGGGATGTGCCGAATTTTTTTTTGTTGCTAAATCGGGGCTCGCTTGTGTAGTAATTATCGCCAGGTGACCAAACTGGCCTCGACTCGCAAACACAACGTCGATGAAGTCAGGTTTGCGTCGTTTATTGTGAGTGCCCAAGCTTGTACAAGCAATGTATACAGTGAGGTCCAAGCAAAGCAAGTCACTCATACACATCGAAAGCTTTGAACCCGTACGTGTGTAAAGAGTATCAAAGCTGACAAATATGTGCATAGAACTGAAAAGCGAGATCGCTGAAAGAACGTTGCTCTCATTGTACTGCGGCTTCCGAGTTTAGCAGCGTTGGTTTAGGACAAGGGTTTTATCATGCCGTTAGCTATGCGGCGCTTGCCAGGTTCTGTTGATCTTGAAGTGAGCGCATGGTGTGGAATCGAAAACGAAACGGGCGCTACGCCGACAGATAGTCGGCGCAGGGAGAGAAATGTAGTTTTGCTAAATTTGTTACGTAAACAATCGCGGATGCGTACAGTTCTGCATCTTTCTCGCTTTGCGATGTCACCTTGAATGCGTTAGAAATAAGCGATATCGCGTTGTGTCTACAGGGTAGGCACAAATTATTAATGCTCGGCCGTGAGACAATACCATAGGTATTATGTATGCAGGTAATAGGTGGAAGAAAATATTTCAGGCCTGTTTTATTCCTGGTTATAGTTCAGTCACACAGTTTCTACAGCTAGAGATTCTTGGCGAAAGTAGTAATGAGACTGCTGAGTATGCAGCGAAGAGGAATGCTAAAGAAACGGATATGTAAGGTGAGCAAGCAAAAGCCAGTAATGTTACAAGAACAAGTTAGCTATTTAAGATCACAGGAAAGAGCACCTTTGGTGTCATACACGTGACAACCATCCATGTCAAAAAGCTGAGCTGCCCTTGGGAATGAGATGCTATCAGCAGATAACTTGGCAGCGGCCATTCTGGTCACTGACGTGCTGTCATAGCAGCGTGGGAAAAAGTGAAGCTAGACCCTGATATAAGAGGCACTCCTTTCCTTTTGCCATGTTAGCAAAGCTCGATCATTTGAAATTTTATCATATTTACGTGATCACATTAGTGTGCATTGAAGAAAGTTTTTGCAGTCCACTCGCTGACAGCGCCACCATAGAATTCCTCGCATGGTCAACTCAATATGCACATGTATTTTTTTCTGAATGTGTTGCGTTATCCAGCTGCAGTTCATTTTTAAGGTTGTTTCATTTGCTGATAGATTGCCGCTCAAAGGTGCCAAATGAAAGCACAATGGCATCTGACTGTGCAAACCTGCGTCTGGTAAAGCATGCTAATGTTTCGTATCGGTGGTTTCAGACCGTACTAATCAAAGCAAGTTTGTGTTCAGGACAACAAATACTTGTTGTTGGTGTATTTAAAGGTTGGGTTAAGTAACCTACTTTGTAAAGGCAAACTTGTTGAAATGATGATGTGGGTGTACTGATTTGACTTTTATGAAAGTTTTGTGCAGCTAGAATGAAAGCCTTCATATGACACATACGTCTTGCTTTTGTATCTTTTATTTTATTCTAAGGAACAAACTATTATTTTTTCACTCAGTTCTTTCTTGCTCCAATGAGCACAAATTCTTATTTTTTATGTGATGTCTAGTCACAGTATGCAATGCAAGCGTTTTTTAACATCATTGTTCTTAAATAAAAAGGTTTGTGTTTGCAATGTACTTGGCTCAGAATTTCTCTAGCACAAGCGAAAAAACGGCAGCAAGTGGAAGATGGAAGCTTGCGATGAAAAAATTCGTAAACAGGGGGTGGGTGCTCGAGCCGACGTTTCGAAAAGTGGACTTGTCTTCCTCAAAGCTGCAACTGATTCCCTTAGCTATCGTGTGTATATACACACGATAGCTAAGGAAATCAGTTCCTGCTTTGTGTGTATATACACACGATAGTTTCTCAGTTCTTCAGCTATCGTGTGTATATACACACGATAGTTTCTCAGTTCTTCAGCTATCGTGTGTATATACACACGATAGCTGAGGAAATCAGTTCCAGTCTTGAGGAAGACAAGTCCACTTGTCGAAACGTCGGCTCGAGCACCCATCCCCTGCTTACGATTTTTTTCTAGCACAAGTGGACGTTTAGGTTATATGTTGGCGTATATCGAATTTCATTTAATGAAGTTGTCGCACTTTAGCAGGTTAAACCTTGCATAAGTTTTTCTGTGCTTTTAGGTGCTAATTTGAGTGCTTCTGGTCAGAAACGCACTTCATCACAAACATTTGTGCGCGCTGTTTAGTCCAATTCAATTTCAGTGCATGCTACCATTTTCAGAGCGTAAGAAAGTGTAATGAAGACCGCTTTTAGAAAACACACTGAATAAGAGATCCCTTAATCTCCCTGTCATGTGGACAGTGTGTCCTTAGGGAGTTGCAAGGGATGACCTTGGGATCAGGAAAATGCAGGCAAAATAACCTGCGATGGATGTCCGCCGGATTTGTTTCGAACATGCAGTGGATATCCGAAATGCTCTCGTAGGTACCAAGGCGCGGCGCGGTGGTTGGAAAAGGGCGATGATGATGAATGGCGATGGAGAGCACGTGTGCGGGGCGGCAGGCTGGTTGTCTGCCTGCATGGCCGGTAGAGCATACGCGGTCTGTTCTACCTGTGGCGAGCCAGGCAGGTGGTCCTCGGGATTTTCTGTCATCGTCGCAGCGTCACGAACATTCGGCCGTAGCTGGTTATGGGCCTGAACTTCTGCTGCGGGAGACTTCGTGGACGATGGTGGTTGGTGCTGCCAAAATGCGGACAGTGTTGAGTTCGACGAAAAGGCGGGTTCGTTGGACATCATCGCTGGCGATGCCTCCGCAATTGGGGGTCGTATAGCGGGCGTGACGCGAGACTCCAGGGTGAGACTCCAGGGCGTGCGGCGAGGTAGCCGTCGTGGAGCCTGACGTGTCAGAAGTGTCGCGGGCCGCGGAGGTCGGCGAAGACATGCACATGGCCGGCGCGCCTGAAGGACCATCGGCCGAGGCTGTCGAAAAAACGGACCTCTCAGTGGACTGGCCGATGACAGCAGCAACTTCCTGTACCTCGTCGGGCGGGTGGTCGGGCGCGGGAATCAATACGCTGGTGGCCGGATGCGAGCTAGGTCCGAGGAGTCGTAGCCGGGGAAGTCAAGTCTTGGTCAAGGGAAGGCTGCGCGCCGGTTGGTACCGCTCGCTGCGACGAAGGGGAGCCCTGGAACTCGCGACTCCACCGAAGCGGGCGGTACGTTTGGCCGTAGCAGGCAAGCACCGCAGCGCAGAGGTCATGGTACGGCTGCGAGCTGGATGTCGATGCGGCATCAAGATGGCGTAGCTTTACCGGCTACGCGTTGAGCAAGACGGCGTGCATGAGCGGCTGTGCCGCGAAGCGATTCAGTGCGAGAGTGGCATCGAGCTGCAGGAACCATAGTCGGGGGTAGGCCAGGTTGAAAGGCTTCACTGGTGGACAGAGTGACGGTAGCATGACGGAGTGATGGAGAACGAGCTGTCGCTCCTGGCGGTCTGGACGCCAGCAGCCACCGCCGCTCCGTTGGGGTCGTTCGCCTCCCAAATAAAGTGGCGAGATTTCGGCAACGGCCACGTCGGCCACCGTCACGACGTCTTTCTCGTCTCCTCTCTCTCGCTACAGTTTAGTGACGTCAACAACGCCTCCCACTGGTCTTCCGGATTTTCTCGGATGCTCTGTTCGTCTATAGGCGGAATACGGTTGTTTCGGCGTCCCCATACCATGTGGTATAGAGTGGTACCAGTCTCTGGGCAGTACCTGCAGTTCCTTTCGTGAGCCTTTTGTGAGCTGGTGGATAGTGGCGTCCCTGCTTCCTATAACACATTTAAAGGACCCCTCATCAACCTCTGACGGCACAAAGTACGAGCGCATTATTCTCTCCTGGCGTTTCCCGTCTTTCGTGATGTCCGCCGTCTCTTCACGTGACGTAATGAAGAGATAACCTCTCGATTTCTCCGTACACGAGGGAACTATGTCACCCTGCTCTGCCATGCAGTCTCACGCCCGTTCTACCGTGTCTCGCATGACGTGCGATCAACTCATTTCATTTCGTTTTGTGCTGACATTGTCCACGTGTTTTATAAACGTATAACTCGCGAGGAGGAGAGCGCCAGTAAGAAGGGTAGTAACAACAGTAATGAACCGTACCTATTTTGGTGAAATATGATAGAAAAATAAATGGCAACCACATAGGAATCAGTTTTCATTACTTTCCTGTTTTTGTCTCGCATTCTTGTGCATCTTAATAATTAGCAGGAACAATCATTATACCATGTGAGCGAAGCAGCGTGCTCACAAGCACCAAGTAGAAAGAGGCAAGAAAAACTCAACACTCACTGCACTTGCAGCGGCTATCGTGTCTTAGATTTAGATTAAACTCTGGTACACAATCAAGTCAGGCGTTTGGTGCCAAGTTTTACAATACTGCTTTAAAGAGAACTGTACTCAGGCTGAAATTACTCTGCGTAAGCTGTACTCATGATCTTGCGTATTCGTTTTGTATGTGGCAGGCAGCCAATGAGGTTTGAGGGCAGAGTGCACGCAGAAGGGTGCGCAGTCCTAATGCTGTGGGTGTCCCAAGTCATTATCGTTTTCCCTGTTTAACGAAGTCAAGAGTCGGACGGAAACCCGTCTGGTCGGGAAAAGACACGAGGGCAATTAAAATGTGCACCGACCGCGAACGTTCACATAAAAGCAAAACGTTCCGGCCTCCCCGCGGGAGCCTTGTTGTCAATGAAAAATTCGCAAACAGTACGGTTACCTATTTTCTGAAATATGGTGTAGGCAACATGCGTACACCTATGGGAAGAGGCCGTAATTACGACTAAGCGTGTGCGCCGTTGTCTGTACTCTCGGAGATTCAAAATACAGCCGAGAAGTCCAGTTGTTTTCTCTTCCTGATATTTTTGCCTTATCCCATTCTATTTCATGGCCAGCTGCGGGTTCAGCCAGCGCGTTCGATGAAACTTTGTTTTTTCTTACATCACACATGTGCTACTTGAGTCTTAGCTGAAAGATGCCTGTCTCGTCGACGTAACTTGCATCTCAGTGTGCGCTCGGGATGCTGTAGACAACGCCTGGAAATTTTTCCTTTGGCAGCTTGTGTTTCACCTTCACAAGTGAATTCCTCAGCTTGTTTGTTGGCACGTGCGCTTTCTGAACATCGTGAGGACAAGTAGGGGCGCAGAACACGCTAAGGTGCTCGCTGATCCCAGGAACATAGGGCACAGAAGAATGTTTCCGAGGGCGCGAGTTCTCAGGACGTGCCGTTCCACGGAGTGCACAAACGAGCCACTCTGGGAGCGATCGCGATGTGCATGTCGGCCATGAAGTCTTCCGCAGACTCGTCTCGCGCGACTCACAAGACAGGCGACTGCAGGCATTTTGTGCGAATCAGGGTTCTAAGAATTAAAATGCAAATGGAGACCCGTGTGGAAGTTTTTTTCTGTAGACGTTGAACGACATGCCTTCGCGCTTGACGACGACCTCGAGGAAAGAAAGCGGGCCGTGCTGCTCTACGTTAAATTGATTGCTGCCTGTCAGGTCTTCTGTAAACGCATTCAGTGCCTCCTCCTTAATTACGCTGAAGCAATCTTCCACGTATCGTAGTGATTTTTTGGGCGCCCGACGAAACGAACTGAGTGCATGTTGTTCAAAACACACCATCGTAAGATTTGCTGCCGTAACCGAGACGGCAGCACCCGTTGCTGTACCGTGCGCCTGCTCTGAAAAGCAACCATAGAACGTGAAGTACCTGTTCTCGAGGCAAAACGTCAAGAGGCGCCGCAAACACTGGGCGTCAATTGGTGTACGCTCGGGCAAGGTTTCCCAGGCCTTGTCTACAGCGTCCCGTGTGCAGACTGTTTAGCGGAACGCGCTGGCTGAACATATGTAGAAGCAACTGGCCACGAAATGGGCTGAAATAGGGCAAAGATGACGATAACTGGACTTTACGGCTTTATATTGAATCTCTGAGAGTCCAGACAAACGCGCACACGCCTAAGCCTAATGATGGTTGCTTCCTACATGGGTACGCACGTTGCATACGCCATATTTTAGAACATGAAAACCGGGATGTTTGAGCATTCATTTTTCATTGTGAACAAGGCTCCCGTAAGGAGGCCAAACTTTCTTGCTTTTATGTGGAAAAGACGAGACTTGCAACAAAGACTGTTCTATGTGAGCCAGACTATACAGGATGCACTGAAAGTTAATCGTTTCTCAATTTACATAGTTTTTTATGTCAAGCCTCAAGCACCTGGGAATTTTATTAAAACATATTTTCACAATGAGTGTGATCAATTTCAAAGTACATATTCTTTACTTTGCACGCATTTCACAAACATGCATTAGTTCAATGAACCGGATTTTTGTGTGTAGTGTTTGGATTTATAAATGCGCGTACAAGCCAGATTTTATACACCTTAATCCAGGGGTAAGGCCGGGGCCGGGAACAGCAGATCGGCGAATTGTATTCACCGATGTGCCGCTCCCACCTCTGGCTACACCACTGGGTTTAAATGCATGAAATATGTCTCACATGTGCACTTAGATGTCTAAATGCTCCACAGAAAAAAAAACCACTTGGTCATTCCGAACAGGAGCCGAGAAATTAACGAAAAACCTTATGGGGAGGTGCCGGAGAAAGCCGTTTTATTAATTATTGCTTGACGTCACGAATAGCACGTTGAGCAAGGCCGTTTGCTGCAGGGTGGTATGGCGAGCAAAATTTTATAAGCATGCCACGGTCCCGTGTCCACTTAGCGAGCTTTGCACTCCGAAAGGCGGGGCCGTAAACTGGTGTTGGTTCACCTGAAACATTCGGTTCGAAGGAAAGCAATGACACTGTTGGTGTTGTCTCTTCCTGCCTTGGCCATTACCATTCTGGTGCATTCGTCTATGCCTGTCTTTTCTTCTTACCTTCGCTTTTCCAGATCTGCAAAATCTAAGTGAACGACTTGACAAGTAACGTTGGAGTATTTCGGCCTTATCCTCACACCTGTTGCCTGCTTAAACTTCCCTTTGGGTTCACCCTGCTCCATATTTGGCCAAGTGAACATTTTAAGGAGCTTGGTGTGCCCGCAGCCATCATGTCCCCCCGACTCTAGTACTGACTTCAAGTGCAGCAAGGAAACTAGCTTTCCATGGATCCGAGCACAACTTGCTCCCAGCACGACTGGCAGCTTCTTTTCAAGCAGCTGCCAGTCGTGCCACTCTTTTGTGGTGGCAGCAAGATACTGACGCAAGTTTTGAATTTTTTCATCATCAGATAGCCACTTAATCTTCCGCGATGCATATTCATAAAAAAACATCCATTTTTGAGGGCTTTGAGCACGTTCTTCAAAAAGATACATCTCCACAAGCTTTTGCATTGTTGGGGCTCCGTTCACTGCATCAAAGAGGATTTTCATTAGCTCACTAATGCCACGCCCACTTCTTGTTTTATTTTGATGTATTCGAATTTGACCAGCAAGGACGGTTATCAAGGCTCGACGCTGTTCGCGCCGCAGTGTTCGAGAAGCTTCGCGATTGTTGTAGATTGTTTTGTTAAGATTGCGCGCAGGACGCGAGTCTAGATGATTCCAGAGCTTGCGCGACCACCAGTGATAACATTGGAAAGTTCAATGCGTGATGTATAAAAGACGGCGCGTCCCAGCCACGAGCAGTTTTTTTCGACGGCCGACGCCCTGTTCGCCGCTATCAGTGTACAGCGTGTATTGCTGTAGTTTGAGTTTTCATTTCCCGGCCACAAGTTCGGCCAAATATACAGTTTGATCTTGAACACGCCGGCTGCTGTCTTCGTTGACGTCACGACCACGTCACACTATGCTGCGTCATTTGTCCTTGCTGCTCTTGATAATTCTTATAAACAGGCTCACGTTCTCTGCAGTAGGCTCTTGCGAAAGTCGTGGACATCGCATAGGTCGCAGTATAAGTTCTTCTAGTGCCTGTAGACTCAGATTCACCTTCACGGATTCTATCTGAAAAAGCCCCTCGTGGCTCACGGCAGCTTTCTTCATCACTTCACTTCATCACTTCATCAAGGCCACTGACGACGAGAAAGGTCCGTTCTTGGCTCGCTTTGAACTTGAAAACCTGCGAAGACGACATGCTGCGATGAGGTCTGGTCAATGAAGAACTTGATCCACATGTTCGCCTACGGCTGCGCCAAAATTTTGTAGCGGTCTTAGGGTTACATAAAGAGCGTGCACCAACGTATAACTTAGGAAAGACGGGTGGCGTCTGCCATTTTTTCTTATTTGAAACTTGTTCGTCTTAGCCTCATTTCCATTTCTCTACTTCTTTCGCGGGTGCCTTTCAGGCTGCTTCATAATATATATATATATATATATATATATATATATATATATATATATATATATATATATATATATATATATATATATATATATATATATATATATATATATATATATATATATATACACACACACGCAGACAGGGCATGGCGACGTCGACGACGGCTAAGTCCCGCTGAGAGTGTTGTCCGTATCAACAAAGAACGGGTATTAGACATTAGTGTAGGTCTTCACATTACTATCAAGGCATAAATTTCTTCCTCCATATCTATGCCACAGTTATAGAGGCGTCTGCAAACTGAGTTTGTTCAATATATGTTGAAGGCGGAACCCGGATAACCACGGTCCGAAGACGAGCGTCGTATCCACAGGCTGGCGAGCAGAACAAGGATTTATGGGCGAGCGCAGCCACGTACGGCGTAGCAGGTGAATGAAATGAGGGAAGTGAGGAGCGCACCAGTAGTGCGCAGCTGCCCAAATTTTGTGCCTAAAAATAGCGACAAAAATTTCCATAGATTTCAATTCTTGGATCTTTAACTGCTGTTGAAGCAAAATTCAAGCTTTAAACGACACGATCGCTGCAGGGGTCTGGGGCAATCTGTTTACTAGAAGCTCTCTGCGGTCTGCATTTTTCAACATGCGCCCTGAAGACTTTCTCATTCACGAAAGACTCGCTCATGCCAATAATAACGCGTTGGCTTCGCGCCGCGGCCGCATAGGTCGCTAGGTGGTACGCATCTGGAAAAGCTTCATCTTTCCATCTTACGGGCAACATTTTTTTAAACACAAAAGTTTATTATGCCGGGGTTTACAAAGACTTCACTGACGTATTTCCATCACGGATATGATTTTGGTAAAATGCACAATAACGTATAGCAAAGAAACACTAGAAAATAAAGTTTCATTGACGTGAGTCACCTGGAAATCGAACCCACGAACTCTTGGTCCGCGATAACAGGTGCGCGGCGCTCTGCCCACTGCGCTAACGACGCTATTGTACGCGGCTCCCAAAACGCGCCTTATATTGCCGCGAGTCTTATATTTCATGAGTGTAAGCTTCACCCACAAATACTGTGGGCAACGCGCTGCGCAGGCCTCGCCGTGATGTGTAGGAAGCTTCGCGATTGTTTTGGAACAATCTGTTAAGATTGCGCGCCGCACGAGAATGTTCCAGCTTTGTCGAGAGATAACGCCGCCACCAGCGATATCGCTGGAAAGTTCGATAGCGCCTGTATAAAAGCCGACGCGCTTGACTGCTTGTCAGTTGATCGACGGACGACGCCCTGTTCGCCGCTATCATTGTACAGCGTGTATTGCTGTTGTTCTAGTTCTCATTTTCCCGGCCACAAGTTCGGCCAAATAAACAGTTTCAACCTGCAAACGCCGTCTGCTGTCTTCGTCTACGTCACGACCACGTGACATCTGGTGGAGGTGCTGCTTCATGATCCGGACACCACCGCGGAGCGCAGACCCAAGCTCAAGCCGCGAAGAAGACGACTCTAAGGACAACCCGAATCCTCGAACCAGCCGCCGGCAGAAGGGACTACAGCCAGAGTACGGGCTCCTTCCCGAAAACGCCAGGCAGCCGAAGACCGTCACATCAACCGCCGAGACGATGACTGACGCAGTGCCCCCTACGGCGATCGTGATGCAGCCACCCAGGGAGCCGCCGACGTTCCGTGGTTCGCCATGTGAAGACCCCGAGACTTGGCTCGAGACCTTTGAAAGGGTCTCAACATTTAATAACTGGAACTGCGAGGACAAGCTGCGCCACGTATACTTCTACCTAGAAGACGCCGCGAGGACGTGGTTCGAGAACCGAGAATCCGCCCTACAAACATGGGATCTCTTTCGGACGACGTTCCTAAGCACGTTCACGAGCGTGGTCCGCAAGGAACGGGCCGCGGCTATGCTGGAGACCCGTGTGCAGCTGCCGAATGAAAATATTGCCATCTACACGGAAGAGATGAATCGCCTGTTTCGACACGCCGACCCAAGTATGCCCGAAGAGAAGAAAGTGAGGTTCCTCATGCGGGGTGTCAAACAGGAACTCTTCGCTGGATTGATAAGGAACCCGCCGAAGACGGTCGCTGAATTCGCATCGGAGGCTTCCACGATCGAGAAAACGCTTGAGATGCGAACGCGGCAATACAACCGCAGCTTCTCGGCTACAAGCTACGCCGACGTTCAAGCCCTAGGACCCGCCGACCTGCGTGAGACGATTCGAGCAATCGTGCAAGAGGAGTTGCGAAAAATTCTACCTCCGTCGCAACCTCAAGTAGAGTCCATCGCCGACGTCGTGCGCCAGGAGATCCAGCATTCACTCGGCGCGCCTCAGCTAGCAGAGCCGCAGCCGCCAGCTATTAGCTATGCTGCTGCAGCCCGCCGTCATGCTCCTCCGACACGCCCCCGCCAAGACGCCACACCGCCGCAGTACCGTCGCCAGACGCCGCCGCCGCCACCGACGCCCTACCGACCAGCTGTCGGCCAGCGCAACACACCGAGGAAGACCGATGTCTGGCGTGCCCCCGACAACCGCCCGCTCTGCTACCACTGCGGAGAGGCCGGCCACACGTACCGCCGCTGCTAGTACCGACAGATGGGACTACGCGGATTCGCTATCAACGCGCCGCGCCCGCAGCCAGGCGAACGGCCGCGCGACATCAACGACTACCTCACCGGAACACAGTGGCAAGAACGACGACCTTGCCGCTCGCCGTCGCCCGGCCGCTACATGTCACCGCACCGCCGGCCGTACACTGGCCCAAACCGGGGCCGGTCGCCTAGCCCGTATCCGGAAAACTAAGGGCAGCAACCGATGGAGGTGCGGTTGCTGAACGACGAAATGCTGAAGATCCTCCGCCGTCGACGACGACGCCGCGACGAAGTTCCGAGCCCTCGCCGCACGCCGAACGACGTCCTGAAGACGAAACTTTGCGACTGGAAGCAGACCTGACGACGCAACGCGGAAGCAGCGGTGCAAACCGACGCAGCCGTGACCCGACGCCGCGACGTAACCGCAACGCAAGACGGCGGACTAGCGACCTCGACGTTCTGATCGACGGCCACAACGTCACCGCTCTCGTCGATACTGGAGCCGACTATTCCGTCATCAGTGGGCCGTTCGCAGCACAGTTGAAGAAAGTTAAGACTGCTTGGGAAGGCCCCGAGATCCAGACCGCTGGAGGCCACCTGATAACGCCGATTGGTGTCTGCACGGCACGAGTCACCATCAATGACCGGACTTATCCTGCGAGCTTTGTAATTCTACAAAACTGCTCCAGGGATGTGATACTGGGAATGGACTTCCTAAGTGACCACGGCGCCGTCATCGACCTGAGGTCTGAGTCGATAACACTGAACTCAGACAAAGCGCTTCCGCCCCACGCGATGCCAGGCAACCATGCATTGAATGTGATAGAAGAGCAGGTGACCATTCCGCCGCGCTCCAGCGTCATTATTTCCGTCGGCACCGAAAAACCTGCGAACCTTGAAGGCGTCATCGAGGGCGATCAGCACCTACTCCTGAACCGTCAAATTTGCGTCGCACGAGGTATAGCCGAGCTGCGTGACGGTAAAGCAAAAGTAGTGCTGACAAACTTCAGCCACGAATATAGGCACCTCAACTTCGGTACGACGGTTGCCTACATCGACGAATGTGTAGCCGCCAGCGATGCTTTCGCCCTCTTCGATGCTGCCGAACCTGCTTCGACGAATAGAGGTCCCGAACCGGATTTTGACGTCAACCCGAGCCTTCCGAAGGCCCAACAAGACCAGCTCAAAACCCTGCTCTTGCAATACAAGGACTGTTTCTCGTCGTCATCGCGGGTCCGACAAACGCCCCTTGCGAAGCACCGCATTATAACAGAAGAAAATTCTCGACCACTCCGTCAGAGCCCATACAGAGTTTCTACTCGAGAGCGCGACGCGATAAAGAAACAAGTCGACAAGATGCTATGCGACAACATCATCCAGCCGTCCAAGAGTCCGTGGGCCTCACCCGTGGTGTTAGTGAAGAAGAAGGACGGGACACTGCGCTTCTGCGTCGATTACCGGCGCCTGAACAAAATCACGAAGAAGGGATCGTGTACCCCCTCCCACGAATAGACGACACCCTGGATCGACTTCACAACGCGACGCACTTTTTGTCGATGGACCTCAAGACCGGCTACTGGCAAATCGAAGTCGACGAGAGAGACCGAGAAAAGACTGCCTTTATAACACCCGACGGCCTCTTTGAGTTCAAGGTCATGCCTTTTGGTCTTTGCTCGGCACCTGCGACGTTCCAGCGTGTCATGGACACCGTACTGGCCGGATTGAAGTGGCAGACGTGCCTTGTGTATTTGGACGACGTCGTCGTGTTTTCCTCGACCTTCGACGAGCATCTCCGGCGGCTTGAGGCAGTACTTCAAGCAATCAAGGCCTCTGGACTGACCCTGAAGCCAGAAAAGTGCAGATTCGCGTATGACGAGCTCTTGTTTCTGGGTCATGTGATCAGCAAGTCTGGAGTGCGCCCAGACCCGCGGAAAAGAGCTGCCATCGCCGACTTTGCGCCACCCACCGACAAGAAGGCCGTGCGCCGATTTCTCGGCTTATGTGCCTATTACCGACGCTTCGTCAAAAACTTTTCACGGATCGCCGAACCACTGACGCTTCTCACGAAGAATAACGTGGAATTCAGGTGGGAAACGGCACAAGTGCAATCCTTTCAAGAACTTAAACGACGCCTGCAGACGCAACCCATACTTGCGCATTTCGACGATTGCGCCGATACGGAAATACACACCGACGCAAGCAGCGTAGGACTCGGTGCCGTCCTTGTGCAAAAGACTGACGGGCTTGAAAGGGTTATCAGTTATGCTAGCCGGTCACTATTCAAGGCAGAAGCAAACTATTCCACAAAAGAAAAGGAATGCCTTGCCATTCTCTGGGCTACGTCAAAGTTTCGCCCCTACCTCTATGGCAGGCCCTTCAAAGTTGTCAGTGATCATCACGCCTTATGTTGGCTAGCTAACTTGAAGGACCCTTCAGGTCGTCTCGCACGATGGAGTCTGAGGCTTCAAGAATTCGATATTACCGTCGTGTACAAGTCTGGACGAAAACACTCTGACGCCGACTGCCTGTCTCGTGCCCCTGTCGACGCGCCACCGCAAGACGACGACGATGACTGCTTCCTCGGAACTATAAGTGCCGACGACTTCGCCGAAAGGCAACGGGCCGACGCGGAACTGGGGGGCCTTATTGAGTACCTCGAGTGCAAGACCGCCGTGGTTCCGAAGGTATTCAAGCGAGGACTGCCGTCGTTTTTCTTACGGAACGGCGTTCTCCTGAAGAAGAACTTCTCGCCACTTCGAACCGACTACCTTCTCGTCGTGCCCTCATCATTGCGACCAGAAGTCGTTCAGGCCCTACACGACGACCCGACGGCTGGACACCTCGGTGTTTCCCGAACGCTCGCCAGAGTACAGGAAAAATACTACTGGCCACGCCTTGCTGCCGACGTCGCCCACTACGTTAGGACTTGCCGAGATTGCCAGCGACGGAAGACACCGCCGACTAGGCCAGCGGGACTTCTGCAGCCAATCGATCCACCTCACCGGCCGTTCCAGCAAATCGGGATGGACCTACTGGGGCCGTTCCCGACGTCAACTTCCGGCAACAAGTGGATCGTCGTAGCGACTGACTACCTGACCCGCTACGCCGAGACAAAGGCCTTGCCCAAAGGGAGTGCCGCCGAGGTAGCCAAGTTCTTCGTGGAGAACATCGTCTTGCGTCATGGTGCCCCAGAGGTCCTCATCACAGACAGAGGTACCGCCTTTACTGCGGACTTAACTCAGGCGATCTTGAAGTACAGCGAGACGAGCCACCGCCGCACCACCGCCTACCACCCGCAGACCAATGGCCTCACCGAGCGTCTAAATAAGACCATCGCCGACATGCTCGCCATGTACGTCGACGTTGAGCACAAGACGTGGGACGCCGTCCTTCCGTATGTGACCTTCGCTTACAACACGGCCGTCCAAGAAACGACGCAGATGACGCCGTACAAGTTGGTCTACGGAAGGAGCCCGGCGACGACGCTCGACGCCATGTTACCCAACGTCACCGACGAAGAAAATGTCGACGCCGCCGCTTACTTACAACGTGCCGAAGAAGCTCGACAGCTGGCCCGCGTGCGCATCAAGACCCAGCAGCACACCGACAGCCGCCGCTACAATCTTCGACGACGCGTCGTCGAGTACCAGCCCGGCGACCGTGTCTGGGTCTGGACGCCAATACGACGACGCGGACTGAGCGAGAAGCTTCTTCGACGATACTTCGGACCGTATAGGGTACTTCGACGTCTCGGCGTACTCGACTACGAGGTTGTCCCCGACGGCATCACGAACTCCCAGAGGCGCCGAGCTCGACCCGAGGTCGTGCATGTGGTGCGCCTTAAACCGTACTATGCTCGTTAGCGCACCTGAGGACTCTAATGTTTGCTTTGTTTATTAGTTTTCTTTAGCATTGCATGTATCCATGTTCTGTTTTTAAGCATCGGGACGATGCTTTTTCAGAGGGGGGCATTGCCGCGAGTCTTATATTTCATGAGTGTAAGCTTCACCCACAAATACTGTGGGCAACGCGCTGCGCAGGCCTCGCCGTGATGTGTAGGAAGCTTCGCGATTGTTTTGGAACAATCTGTTAAGATTGCGCGCCGCACGAGAATGTTCCAGCTTTGTCGAGAGATAACGCCGCCACCAGCGATATCGCTGGAAAGTTCGATAGCGCCTGTATAAAAGCCGACGCGCTTGACTGCTTGTCAGTTGATCGACGGACGACGCCCTGTTCGCCGCTATCATTGTACAGCGTGTATTGCTGTAGTTCTAGTTCTCATTTTCCGGGCCACAAGTTCGGCCAAATAAACAGTTTCAATCTGCAAACGCCGTCTGCTGTCTTCGTCTACGTCACGACCACGTGACAATATCTCTCACGCATTCTCTCTCGTACTGTGCTCCTGGTTGGCGGTGTGGTGTCGCCGTCTGCGAGCGGTGAGGTACTACGTCATGACACTAACGAGCGCCGATAGGGATCGATTTGGTGAATTCCCCCCAGGTGCTCGATAATTGCGCCGCTAGCGCCAATTTGTCCCCTGGTGTTTGGTAGGCCAAACTGTGAAACTAAAGAACATCAAAAAAAATTCTGATGCTGCTATGGCAACGCTTTTGTTGATGAGAGAGGAGGAAATGCCAAGCAGCTTGTCGTCTGCTATGCGCTCGACGAGCGCGCGTCTGCCTTGTAAGCCGCAAACGGAAAACGACACTGCTCGCATTTTTTTTCAGGTTTTGTTGCTGCTGAGTGTATTGTTTTCGACAGCTTTCGGTTGCTAATTTTCGCAAAATGTCAGCACGTGCATAAAACAATTGTTTGGGAATGTTTGTCAGTTGAATACGCGCGAGCCAGCATGCCCTGACGCGTGAAATTTCGTTTCGGCAAGAAAAAGGAGTAGTCAGAAAATGTGGTTTATTCACTTGTTTTATTAGAAACGTATCGAAAACGAAGACATTCAGTACATGCCACAGTAGCGTATAGCTGCGTATCATGTATAGTAAGTACAAATGATCGCGTGATACAGAGATGAGACGGCGATTCATGGGAGACGGAGCCGGCTGTGGTGGGGTCGCCTTCTGAAAATAAGGACAAAATGAGTAACATTCAAACTCGCATGTTGGACTATTGCTTAAACAAATGCCAGCACTGTTTTCGTAAAATGGCGAATCTAACTCAGACTGGTCAGCTCCGATTGCATATCGTAGCAAGTCGTCAACTAAAAATGCTCCTCCAAAAGGCATTAAGCAATGCTCCAAATTTTAATGGCGTTGTACATTCCCGTAACATGTTAAGTTTGTTTGTTTGTTTGTTTGGGTTTTATTGGCGCAAAAGCTACTTGGGCTATGCTGCGCCAAGAGCAAGGTGTTAAGGGGCTAGGTATAAGGATGAATTCGCGTTATTTAAAGTTTGTTCAGATATCCTATGTCGTCTAGAAACTTCATGACATTTGTGAGAGGCACTAGTGGGTCGTCTCCTAGAATTAATGATGGGTGTAATCGGGTGTGGGTCTTGTATAATTGACTGAAGTGTTTCTGTCGCAGTATTTCGTAATGTGGACATGTAATTAGAATGTGCAAAACTGTGAGAGGAGCGTTACAATTTTCGCATGTGGGTTGTGCTTCTTTTGTGAGTAGGTGACTGTGCGTGAGGTGTGTGTGTCCTATTCGAAGTCTAGCTAGGGTGACCCCTATGAAGCGATCTTGGTGATGGCAGCTTTTCCACTGTCCTAATACCGGTTTAATGAGGTGCAGCTTATTAGTGTAGTTTGTGTTCCACTGGGTCTGCCATTTGTCATTCAGAGCTCCGCGAATGGTGCGAAGCCCATCATTCAAAGGTACCTTTATATTTGATAGAGTTGCACGTTTGGCATTAGCCGCGCACCTGTCCGCCTTTTCGTTTCCTGGGATCCCAACATGACTTGGGACCCAACAAAAACGGAGTGAGTGGTTCGGATTTACGTGTAAAAGTGTGTGTAGAATGTCGCCAATGAGAGGTTCTTGCTGAGATCTGAAGTTGAGGGCTTTGAGGGCACTTAAGGAATCGGTGTAGATGACTGCTTTCTTGTGTTTGTCTGTTATCGCATTTGGATAGCTGTCCACAGGGCGTAACTTTCAGCTGTAAAAACTGAAACGCATTGCGGGAGTCTTATGGTCTGTTCCCGCGATCTTGACACGATGCCGCATCCCACGTATTCACGTGTTCTTGAACCATCTGTGTAAAACTCACTGTGGCCGCTGTATGTTTCTTGTACTGAGTAAAACTCTTGTCTTATGTGCTCGTGCGGGGTGTCTTGTTTTTTGAGGTGAGTCAAAGAAAAGTCCAGAAACCGTGCGAAGTGGCACCAAGGAGGTAATCTAGATGGCTTTTCGGCTACATTAAGTGCTTCTTGTGTGATACTGTACTCGCGACACTTTTCTTCGTACCGAAGTATTAGGGGTTTAATGGCTTGCGGCTTATTTTCATAATGTATTCTAGTGTTGCAGTGATCAACGATATCGTTGCATATATGTCCTGGTAATGATCGAACTCTGAGCACGTAGGTCACCATGAGTTGTGTTCTTTGCTCCAGGGATGGCTCATTTGTTTCAGCGTACAGACTGTGAACAGGGGATGTTCTGTACGCGCCGGTTGCCAAGCGTAGCCCAAGGTTATGCACTGGATCTATTTTTCTGAGGTACGATTGTCTGGCTGAACCATATACTACACAACCGTAGTCTATTTTGCTGCGTATTAATGATCGGTATATGTGCAGAAGACATTCCCGGTCAGAACCCTATCGTTTCCGGGACAAAACTTTAAGCACATTCAGTGCTTTAGTTGCTTTAGTTTTCAGAGTGTTTATGTGGGATATGAAGTTTAGCTTCCTGTCAAACATAACCCCCAAGAACTTGTGCTCTTTTTTAACTGGTAGGATAGATCGGTGCATCTTTAGAACAGGGTCGGGGTGTAAGCCCCTTTTTTGGGAGAAGACCACTGCAACAGTTTTTTCAGCAGAGAAACGAAACCCGTTTTCGGTCGCCCATTGTGTCAGTTTATTTAATGTAATTTGAATTTGTCGTTCGCAGGTAACCATGTTTGATCCTCGGTACGAGATTTGAAGATCATCGACATATAATGAATGCATGACAGAGGGGGGGTATTATTCTATTTATAGAGTTCATTTTTACCACGAACAAGGTTGTGCTCAGTACGCATCCCTGAGGCACCCCGTTTTCTTGGATGAACACACGTGAAAACGTTCTTCCAAGGCGGACTTGGAAAGTTCGACTTGACAGAAAGGCAGCTAGACATTTGAGCATTTTTCCGCGGATCCCCAGATCTGCCAGATCTCTCAATATACCAAATCTCCATGTGGTGTCGTACGCCTTCTCGAGATCAAAGAAGACTGTAAGGCAGTGTTGTTTATGGAAAAGGGCGTTCCTTATTTCATGTTCTAATCGGACAAGATGGTGTGTTGTTGAACAATTCTTTTTGTAACCGCACTGGTGGATGTCAAGTAGATTTTTTGTTTCGAGAGTGAAAGTCAGCCTTGTATTTACGACACTTTCATAGGATTTTGCTAAGCAGCTTGTGAGGGCGATTGGCCTGTAGCTGTTTGCGGATGTAGGTGGCTTCCCGGCTTTCAGGAAAGGTATAATGATTGCATTTTTCCATGATATTGGTAAAGTGCCAATGTCCCATATTTTGTTGAAGAATTCTAGTAGAGCATTCATAGAGGCATGTGAGAGATGGGCAAGCATTGAATAATGAATTCGGTCTTCGCCAACTGCCGTTTTTTTGTCTGAAGAAAGTACTCTGTTTAACTCGTGTAGTGTTATTGGAGCATTGAAGGGTTCATGTGAGGATCCTGTAATAGGCAACCTCTGTTTTTCTGCGGACTGTTTGTATTTAAGGAATGCATCTGAGTAGTTGGCTGAACTTGAGGTATTATAAAAGTGTTGGCCTAGTATATCTGCTTGTTCTTGTAGTGTAGTTTGTATGCCTGGGGCTGTGAGTAAAGGAATGGTATACGGTGAGTAGTCTCCCCTAAACTTCTTCAGACGATCCCATAACTTTTTCGATGTGACCGAGCTGTTGATGGAGGACACATATTTTTGCCATGACGCCTTTTCTGCCTGTCTGCGGACATATCGCGCTTTAGCCTTAGCCTGTTTGAAACTTATGAGATTTCCGTAGGTAGGGTACCTCCTCAGGATACTCCATGCTTTATTTTGTTGTTTCTTTGTCTGCGTGCACTCAGGCGTCCACCAAGGATTCACCTTCTTTCGCACAATGGTCGACGATTGTGGTATTGCTGTTTCTGCCGCTGTTACCAGGGCTGCTATGAATTTTTCGTTCATTTCGTCAATGCTCATTTCAGACGTCAGTACGTCCTCGAGTTTAGCGGTTTTCTTAAATAGAGGCCAGTCCGCGCGTTCTAGCCTCCAGCGGCGTGGTTTAGATCTGATGGTAGGAAAGGTGGATGTCAGTTTGATGATGGCAGGCATGTGATCACTTCCGTATGAGGTGTATAGGACCTCCCATTTAAAATCACTAAAAACACAAGGTGAGCAAAAGGCTAAATCGAGACAGCTAAACATTCGTGATGTAGGCGAAAAATATGTAGGTGAACCTGAGTTTAAAAGACATATACTGGTTGATAGGACAAAATCTTCAATAACTTGACCTCTGTTGTCTGTTTTCTCACTGCCCCAGAGCGTACAGTGAGCATTAAAATCACCGACTAAAAGGTATGGTTCAGGCAGCTGCGCTGCTAGGTCATCAAGTTGTCGAAGAGAGACATGTTCATGAGGTGGGATGTAAACTGAACAAATGGAGATGGTTTTATGGGATAAAACTGTAACCGCTACAGCCTCGAGAGAGGTGTTTAACTTGATTTCACGGCTGGGAGTGCCACCTTGCACAATTATGGCCACTCCCCCTGATAGTCGACTTGCGTTCTCACGGTCCTTTCGAACAACCGTAAAATATTTTAAAAAATTGCTGTTTTTTGGGCCTAGATTCGTTTCTTGTAGGCACAGTGCTATAGGCGAAAAGTTCTGCATAATATCTTTAATGTCCCCTAAGTTGTGTATGAGGCCTCTACAATTACAGTGTATTAAAAACGTCATGATAAAAACTAAAGAATCGCTGGATTATTGAGGTGATGTGGGTAAAACTGTAAATGAGGGTGACAAGAAAGACGTCACAGATTACGCAAGAAAGACTAAAACTGGTCATGTGCCCTTTCCCGGGGCACTGACCGGATGTCGGGCCCCTTTTCCCCTACCAGGGGGAATTGGAGGCACGACCTTGGAGGTTTTGGAGGTTTGCTGCCCGCAGCAACCTCCTCTGTGTCTGCAGGGCAGACTTCCATCGAGTCGGCGCCGAAAGGGCGTTCATCGTTGGAGCTGCTCTGCGAGAGTGTTGGCTTTTTTGGAGGGAGCCTGCCCTTCGACAGCGTTAACGAGGTTTGCGTGTCCTCTACGCTACGCTGGATGGTACCAGCAGCAGCGGGGGCTTCCAGGCCTCGAGCGGAAGGTGCTTGTTGAGTACCTTCCGACTCTCTACGTGAGGGCTGCAGGGCCGACACTAGGTCCTGCAGTTGGACCTGAGTGCTGACCGACACCATTTGCGGTACCCGCCCTCGCTGTACCGCTTGGCTGTAGGAGCCCTTCTGGGCGAACTCTACTCGTTTCCTCGCTTCGGCGTATGAAATGTTGTCTTGTACTTTCAATGTGTTTACTTGTTTTTCCTTTTTCCATACAGGACAAGTCCGGGAATATGCAGCATGTGGGCCCTCGCAGTTAATGCACCGAAGCTCGTTTGTGCACTCATCATCGATGTGGTCAGTGAGACCGCACTTCACGCACGTCGCTTTTCCTCGGCACGCCTGTGACCCATGGCCATACCGCTGGCACCGGAAGCACCGTCGTGGGTTTGACACATAGGGTCTTACTTTGAGATGTAGGTAGGCGGCATGTACCGCAGATGGGAGGGTTGTGCTCGCGAAAGTCAATACTACATGCCTTGTTCTGATTTCCTTTCCTTCTCTTCTGATCATTATGTTGTGAGCGGAAAGCACTCCTTGATCAGCTAAAGCTTCGGTAATTTCTGCATCGGTGCATTTTACAAGATCATTGTCGGAGATCACGCCCTTGGCATGGTTTAGTGATCGGTGTGGTGTGACAGATACCTCATGATCACCAATTTTGTTTAGTTTCCTAATATTGCTGCTTTGTTGCTCGTTACGGACTTCTATCAAAAGGTCACCGGAATTCATTTTCCTAGCATCGTAGTCTCCGCCGATGCATTCTTTGATGGCTTTGGCGATCGGAAAAGGTGATATGTCCTGCATCGGTGTTGTACTTTTTGAAGTGATGACGAACTTGGTGAAGTTGTTGCATTTAGACATGAACTCTTTCGTTACTTCGGTGCGGTTCCGCTTTAGGAGTCGATCAGTTTTTTGGGAAGTGGGATATTTTTCCATAAAAAAATGTAATGTTCGGTAGTCATGCTGCCCGCCCACCTTGGAGCCCAACCAGGGAGTGTATTTATAGCACTAGCCATACATAACTACTATAACCGTACGCGACCAGCCAAGGAAGACTGGTCACGCACGGTTAACCCTAGCCACCATGAAAAAAGGAAGTAACAGAAGAAAAAGGGGACAGGACAGATCAAAAGCACGAGAGAAAGGCGAAGATTGTAGAGCAGGATAGGAAGAGGTGACTGCCGATTTCCCCCAGGGTGGGTCAGCCCGGGGGTGCCGTCTGCGTGAAGCCGGGGCCAAAGGGGTGTGTTGCCTCTGCTGGGGGGCCTTAAGGGTCGAATCACCCGGCGTTGGCTCAACCCCCAGGATCCCCTTTTCCCCGTACACGGCGATGCCACGCACGGCTAGGCGTGGGAGGGGGTCGAAACCCCCCCGTTAGCTCGGGTCCGTGGTGTCGCTACACACCAAACGGCTGACTGCGCAGACGCCCCTGCGGGGCGTAACATGTTAAGCATTGCTGGTTTCTCACTAGCTGTCTAAGAATATTGTAGTATAGTGAGTTCTTCGTATACTTTTGTCTTACCATTCTACACTGCCCACAAGGGGAAATTAAATAGCAATCATTTAAAAGCTGCTGGGCGCCGGCACGCGTACTCTTGCTCCTGTCAAATTTCTACTATACAGCGGCAACCAAACTTACGGAGATCATTGCAGCACGTGACAAGGTTTGGCTTCGTCGTATTGAATTGAATTGTGCGGGTTTACGAACCACGATACGTCCATGTGACGCGCCCTAGTGAGGGACTGTGGACTATTTTGACTATCGGAGGCGTGTATAACCTCAGCCCGCATCAAAACACGATTTGGTCCCGCGACGTCGTGTTTCACTGTGCAGCACCATATCCGATACCCCACAACGGCGGGTTACTGGGGCTCTTCGATTTTCCACTTCTGGCTACCCGCGGGCTGCCAGAGCCAGCCAGAGCGCGCTCGTTTTTCTCGGGTTGGACGGTTCTGGCGACCCGCGGGGAGCCCGAGGGTCGCCAGAAGCTTCCAGGACAATTTAGTCGTGGAAGCTCTCTGGAAGGTTTCGGGCTAGCAGACGCCGAAAAGAGACGATACGCGCTCGCCGCCATCTTTGTGAGGACTCGACGGATTGCAATGCGGGCGCTTGCGGACTACACCTTTGCTTGTCCTTACGCTCGGGCCGCTCGGCGCCGTTCGCCCGTGCGAGATGACGCGATTACGAGTGGCGGCGAGCATTTGGAGCTAATGTTTATTGCTTTTCTTATGTGTCCCGTGAAGTTTCCTTCCGTGAACAACGCGGCGAACTGTCGCGTTCTAACCATTCTAACTGCGTCGTGCACATGTCCCAAAAGTTATGTACACGTTCGCACGAACGCATGGAGACCCCCTTCGAGTTTATTTTTTCGTAGTAGTATTCGATTGTGGTGTCGTGTGTGCTTTATGTGCATTTAGCTGAGACGATTGTGATCGAACTAGCTATTTCGCTCCGTCATATGTTTGCGTGCGTGAACCCCGTCAGAACTTAACTATTTAAACTAGGTCTTCGATGTTGATAAAATGCATTGATCGAATAAGAGCGATCGCGACATTGTTTTTTGTGTGATCCTCGTTGGTCGCGAACGGCGTGCGAGCGTACTTCGATCTACGGGCCAGTGTTATGAGGTATGCTATTATGTTATGCTACGACGCGTCGATGTGAAAAAACGAAGATGAATTCAGAAATGTATACATCCTTTTGTTGCTTATTTCATCGTCGGCTTTGTCTTTTTCCACCTCTTAGTAATAATTCCATGCAGTATGTACGCGGTTATCACCTATAGTAGCTCAAATAAAAGCTGAGCTAGTACATGAGATTTTTGGAGTGCCACTTAGGACTGGAAAAGAGGCTCAGGCAACATCTGCCAAAACGAGTCGAAGACGCGTCACACGGAAGTTTATTTTAGATATAACGCGCACTCGTGGTGCCCATACCGCCGCATGTGTCAAGTTATGACAAAACGCAAGCTGGTCAACGCGTGTGTGCGACGTAGTACGCGCTAGATCCTCGAGCTCTTTTGGGGACACGATCATTTTCGCGAGATTTTCGCGTCGTGTTGTGCAGCGACTGTTACACGTACTAAGCAGACGTGAGCTGGTTAAGCCGTTAGCGGCGCGGTAGCTCACCTTGCATCGCTTTCGTGGCGCCGTGCGCCAGCTGGCTGTTTTGTTCGCGGACGGGGCGAGTTGCGCACGATTTTGCGAACGTACGTGATCGTATCCCAAATCCGTATGCTCGAGAATATCACTTCAGCTCTTCAGCAAACCTAGCCACATATTTTCAAGCGGGCAATGCAGAAAAACCAACGCGCACGCGGTGCAAAGTTTCGTTTGCTGCCACGGCGGTAGCGTTTGTTTACGTTTACGCTGGCTGTCCCAGCGTCCGATTTTGTAATCTTGGGGCAGCTTCGGGTTGTCTCGGGCTTCCCACACACGTGACCAAGACGCTGCTTCCTGTCCCGACCGGAACTAGCTGGCTGACCCTCTGGCTATCTCTGGCTGCCAGAGAACTGCTAGAAGTCCGAAAATCGAAGAGCCGCACTGTTGTATCGTTTGCTGCAACGCCAAGAGCGCTGCGTCTTCTACGAGCGTGAATTCGCTCGTTGTGAAAAGAAAATATTCGCATCTTTAGTTGCGCCAGCATTCTGGAACACCGTGCACCGCACACGATCGTCCAATAAAAAAAAATGTAAAAATTTAGGCAGCTGCTCACTAGTGGTGGCAAGCCTCAAGGTAGCCGGGCTGCGTTCCTTGTTTTTCTTTTATTTTTCTTTGTCTCTGTCTCTTGTGACTTTTTTGTCTACGTTTATTTGTATTTCTCTCTCTCTATATATGTTTGGTTCTCTTCCTTCCCTTTCTCTGTCTCCCTCCTATCAGAGTTATTGCATCCCACGCCGGACAAACTGACGCACGTGTTCGGGGAGCGAAGCAGAAGATGAAGAAGAGGACGAAGAGGGCGCGTGCTTGTTAATGATGATGATAATTTTGTTCGCGACTAACGGGGATTGTTCGAGCTTAAAGAGTGCCGCTGCTCAAAAACCGAATAGCACGCAATGCCCTGGCGACACGGAAGTAATTTCGCGGCGTAATGCCACGCGGAGCCGTAGCAGACGACGGGGAAAACAGAAAGCTGTTCACTTTTGCGCCGTACCCTGTATTATGGCTTTCCAACCCTCCCTCCCCCCCTCCCACTTCACCTCGCCCCTAGCTTTCTCGTCCACTGCACAAAGCGAAAATACGCGTCCCTTCCATGATGCCCAGAAGCCACAAGCCGACCTGTGCATACCTGACACTGCGGCGACGATGTTTTGGCCCGGGTGGTCTTGAGCCGAATCAGCCGTGACCTGTGCCCGGGAGGGTCGTTGAAGATAGGATAGATATAAGTCACGTTTAGGTTGGTAGCGAAGGAAGACCGTAGCATGAAATCCAGTGTACAGGGCACAGTTGAATGCATGCCTAAATATGGCACGTGAATTGTGCATCAGATAATAAGGTGTGCTAAAATCAACTAAAGAAGGAAAGGTAATCGCAACCTCTAAAACCTTGTTTTCTTACCTTCATCGATCAGGGACACCACTTCCACTGCAACAGCAGGAACAGCCGTCAACAAGTGCCGCGTTGAGGCAAGGTCGGCGTAAGCGCATTCGGTGAAGTAGTACGAGCAGAGGTGGTAGCCGTTGTACTGTACAGGCGCTCCCAGAATAATTCGGAACGCCGAGCATACAGCCGCTCGCCGGCGGAGCGCACCGGCGGATAAATGCACGCACGGTGTGCGCATGCGCGGCCTCCCTAGCGAGCTAGTTTCGCTCCCTAGTGCATCTAGACTGGCGTTGTCTTGCACCAAAAGGGTAGCGCTAGGTGCTCTTTAGCATTATCACAAGGCGAGCGCGGGGGCGATGACGCAACACCACCGTGATTCGGCTACTCGCGGGCGCTCTCCGCCTCAAGCCATTAGATGGCGCACCGCTCAACGGACCGATAGAGTCACTGGAAAAATCACGGACGATAGAGTCACTGGACTCTACCGACCGACGACCGAACATTTTCTGGCCTCTTATGCGCGCGCAGTGTCAACACCTGAATATTCTTACACCGTGTTCCAAATATATTCGTATCTCCTTATCAATCTCGCCACCCATATGTTCACGGTTGCATCAGATGAAACCACCGTCCTTTGCGAGCCCTAGTCACAGTCGCCTACCGGAAATAATCTGCTCAAATAATAAATATGAAGCAAAGTAGCGAAAGAAAAGTGTCATTCAAGCACACGAACACGCACGACGGCTCTGCTCCAACGCGCGTGCATGCGCACACGCGGCTTCTCACAGACACCAGCGCCCTTTATCAAAACGCTAAGGGGCGCACAGGGCACCGTTTTGTAGCAACACAACGCGAATCTAGGTGCAATACGGAGCAACGTTTGCTTGCTAGGGAGACCACGCACGCGCAGACCATAGTACTACTTTTCTGCGCGCATACTCCGCCGGCGCGCTGCTGCGTGTCCGGCGTTCCGAATTATTCTGACAGCGCCTGTACATTTGCTTTCATACCAGCCCGCAAGGTCTCCCCTTTTGGCACGTGTCAGTCCACCATACGTCACACCTAGAAAATGGAAGAAATACCACCATGGATATCAATAAACAACACGTACAAGGGAAACAATTATTGTGACTGCTTTGCAGTCACAATAAAAGTCACGAGTGCAGCTCGGCCGTCGCGCAGGTAACTCCAACTTCTTGTAACACAGAATGCAAGCGGTCACTGCTACGTAAATGGTTTAACGGGCTTCTTTCATGGTAATGAACAGTCAAAGGTGGTAATGTCAATACAAGAAACTGGGCTTCGGAATGATTTAAAGCCAAACCAGTTCGTCGAAGAAGCGTTTATTTAGCACATTCGGTACACATGATTTGTAAGCTTTCTTCTCGTGGAAAATGAAAAATTAAGAGCAACGGCTAACACAGACGATAATAATATCTGGGGTTCACCGTCCCAAAACCACGATATGATTATGAGAGACGCCGTAGTGGAGGGCTCCGGAAATTTCGACCACCTGGGGTTCTTTAACGTGCACCTAAATCTAAGTACACGAGCCTCACACATTTACGCCTCCATCGAAAATGCAGCCGCCGCGGCTGTGATTCGATCCCGCGACCTTCGGGTCAGCAGTCGAGTGCCATAACCACTAGACCACCGTGGCGGGGCGCTAACACAGACGATACCGAAGCGAAATTTCTGTCTGCACGTCAGCTGCCTGCAATCGGCTCACGAGAAACTGCCGACAAGTAGCTTTACATGATTACAACATTACGGGCGTTGTGCCAAACCAAAAAAAAAAAAACACTGTAAAGCAACAGCGGAAAATTTTCCAGTTCGCCCTGTAGCTTTTTTGATAAGGATAGCGCTTTCTTCTTTGTAACGACCGAATAAGAGGTGTGCTTACCGGTCGCTGGGAAGCAGAAAAATGTCGCTGCGTTGTTCCTTCTTGAGTTGTCGCACCACACGGAAGCGCAGCATCCCTTGTTTCCATTGCGTAGTTTTTCGGACATTTTGAGCACGGTGGCACTCACAGACACCAAAATTTTCCCCTTCAAGGCATACTACGAAAATTCTACACGTGCACACGGTGAAAGCGGCAGGAGCAGACGCACGGAATGGCAGCAGCAGAGATAAGAGCGAAAGCGCCGCCCGTCGACACAACGAATGAAGCGTCGAAATAAATATACCGGGTGTTAAGAAAATAGCCAAGAACACATTTTATTTCTACACATAATTGCATAACTTTATTGATGCGCAGGTTGAAAAAAAAAAGGCCACACATGCAAAAGTTGCTGAATTTTCGCTTCCTACCAAAACAATGGCGGACGCTTTATTTCCAATACCGAAACTAGTCGAAGTGTCCGGCCCCTACCTAGATGCCAGCAAAAGAACGCTGGCCGCGCTGGGATCCAGGAGGTGACGTCGACGAAGTTGCGTGCTTTGCCTTTCGCGTCGTGTTAGCGTCTGACGGCTCTTTCTCAGCGTAGTGCAGCTTCCACATGCACCAATGATGTTTCTCCTGAACCTACTGCTTCGAGTGCGATAGCACCGTCTAATAAAACTGCTGCAATAAGCGCTGCAGAAAGGGACATCGACGAGCGAATGTCGTACCTTGTTGAAGCGAGACACGCCAGCGGGAAGCGGAACGCCTTCGCGCGTTCCTGAAGCGCAGTGTGGCATATAGTTTATGCATGAGCACATGCATAGGTTACTTTCCTTCTTGTCGTAAGGTTTCTGTTGCGTCCAGGATACGTAAACCCTGGGCGATACGTGAGCAGTTTCAGGCAAGATTAGTTAAGAAATTGATCACGTCACGGAATCCCGATGACATTAAGCCATTTCCAAATGGCCTAACTAAAGAACTACGTCCAGCAAAAACAGCGTATTACAGAAAATCATTCTCAGCTTGTGTCCACGAAAATATGGCGTTTGCTTATTTCTTGTTAAACAGAGTGCCCAATCCAGCTGCAGGCATACGTATAATTTCAGATGGAATAAACATACCCGATGGTAGAACAGCAGATTGTTTGAATGATTAGAAACCTTCCTCTCTGCAATGTGAATGATTATGCATGTCATTTCATTAAATCGAATTGTGAGCGCTCATTTTTTTTGGCATCGCACGACCGATTCAGAAGTAATTGCACTGTTTTCTTAATTAAGTAATAGCAACCTCTGTGACGTGGAAAATATTCAAATCAAGCCTGTAAAATATGTTATAGGCATAATCGCGCCGGTAGTCACACATTGTAGCGAAGCTTTGGAACTAAGTAATGGGTTGCGCTCTCCAGCGCCTTCTAGTGCTTCGTCCTCTTTGGCTTCTCCTGAAAGGACGCCACTCGCGCTGAGAGTCCGTGTTTGGCCGTGGCTGTCGCCATTACGTATTGTCGCTGAGTGCCGGCAAATAAACACCTCGACAAATTGGTGGAGAGTGCTGTGCTCCCATTCGATGCCCCTGGAGCTTCGATCCCGTACCCTGCCATCTACCATGCCTCAAGATGCCGCCCAGCAAACGCCTCTTGCAACAACGACCACATGTCCCGGTGTCTCTCATATATGCGATCCACCTATCTTCACTGACGCCGATGGCACCGACGTGGAGGACTGGCTCGCAATTTACGAGCGCCTCAGTATACCCAATAAATGGGACGAAGCAGACAAGTTGAGCAACTTGGTATTCTACCTCGCGGGAGTAGCAAGCTTGTGGTACAACAACCACGCGTCCAATTTTGCGACTTGGTCCGATTTCAAGACCGCTGTCATCAATGTTTTTGGCCGCCCTGCAATTCGTAAGCTGCAAGCAGAACAGCGCTTACGCGAACGAGCTCAGCAGGACGGTGAATCTTTCACAAGTTATATCGAAGATGTCCTCGACTTCTGCAAGATAGCCAACGGAACCATATCTGAGTGTGACAAGATCCGGAACGTAATGAAAGGCATTGACGACGATGCCTTCACCATGCTGCTCGCCAAGAACTCTGACACAGTGGCCGAGGTCATAACGCTGTGCCAGAGCTTTGAGGAGCTCCGCCGGCAGCGTTCTATGACCCGTCACTCTCCGTCACGCAACGCAGAACTTGCTTGCTTGGTGGCAATACCTGACCAGGCCGCGTTGCTGGCAGAAGTCATGTCGTTCGTGCGCGCGGAAATTGCACGCCAGTTCTCTCTCCTCGCCTTTGCCCACCCGCCGCACATTCAACAGTCGTCGACCACCCTTCTTCCTCCCCTCCGCCGAGCGATTGAGCAGGAAATTGCGGAGGTCATGGCTGATTGCCACTATAGCAACCTCCGGCTGCTGCGCCCCAGAGTTACGCTCAAGTTGTCGTCAGTACGCCCCAAGGAATTCCTGCGGCTGCCCCACTGAGTTACGCCCAAGCCGTCGCTAGACCTCTGTCCTTCGAAGCGGGTGTGCCGGCTACGTATGCTGACGTCATCCCTAGGCCTCGACTGCAGCCCACCATGCAGTCATTTCAGTAGCCGCCCCGTCAATCGCGTCCTGCGACGTGGATGGGACCTGCCCCGGCGGACCGATGGCGCACACCCGTCAACCAGCCCACCTGCTTTGCATGCGGTTACGCCGGTCACGTGGTACGTTATTGCCATCGCGTGCAGCCGCCTCGAGTCGCGTCCAGCCAGTCCAGCCGTGCTTTCTACGACCCGCCTACGTCACCGACGTCACTCCCAGCTCCATCTACTCGCCGCTCTCCGTCTCCACGACGTCGCTCACTGTCACCCATGCGGCCACGTTCCTCCTTGGAGCGCTCGTATGGCTCTCGGTCCCTACCACTGCAACTGGACTCTCTTCAAAAGTACTGCCAGAATACGAAGGCCCCTACCGTGTCGTCGAGTGCACATCGCCGGTCAACTACCTGATCAGACCCCTCGAACCATCTTCGGACTATCACCCGCTCATAGTGACAAGCTTTAGGTCCTCCCCAGGCGGCTCCCTTTTCGTACCCGGGGTAATTGTAGCGATGCCTTGGAACTCAATAATGGGTTACACTCTCTAGCGCCTTCTAGTGGGTCGTCCTCTTTGCTTCTGAAAGGACGCCGCTCGTTCTGAGAGTCTGTGTTTGGCCGTGACTGTCGCCATTATGTATTGTCGCTGAGTGCCGGCAAATAAACGCCTTATTAAGAACGTATTTACAATGTCTGCCTTTCTACTGGCACGTTCCCACAAAGAATGCAGATGGCGAAAGTAGTTGCGCTCTTTAAAAAAGGTGACAATCCCGTACTCTCTTATTATAGACCAGTATCTATTCTTTATATTGTTCCGAAAGATTTGGGAAAAAATATATTTATTAGAATATCGGAATCCCTGGATAAACACCACCTCATAACTGAACATCAGTATGGTTTCCGCGAAAACAGGTGAACACAGCTTGGTCTGCTTGAACAAAAATAATTAGTTGTAAGCGATTTTGAATTGCGCCTGCTAACATTGGGAGTCTGATTATTTTTCAAAAGCATTCCACTCCATAAATCGTGAACTCTTCCACAGTAAGCTAGGTCGTTATGGTACACGCGGCATTGAACTAGATTTAATTAACTCTTATTTAGGTGATAGGCAGCAGTTTGTACAGAACAATAATCTTATATCTCAAATTAGGTCAATTAATGTAGGGGTACACAAGTGCAGTATCTTAGGGCCTCTACTTTTTGTTACTTTTGTTACTGACATTGTAAACGTTGCTGCCAACATGCGCTGTGTGATCCACGCCGATGATACTAGTTTATTGTTCTCATCCAGCAGTCCGGCTGAATTGATAACGACAGCGAATACAGTTCTCGATAAAGTGCCCTCGTGGTCACTTGACAACGGCCTGACCAATATTCCCGGAGAAATTAAAGCGGCGTTATTTCGCGCTAAAAGTACGCATGCTACTTTTGAAGAAGGTATAGTATTAAACTATACCTTCTTCCTATACTTATACCTACCAAAATTGAACTTGTAAATCCTTTAAAATCTTTAGATGTAGTAGTTGATCAAACGTGGTGTAGTCGTATTGATTGTCTTGTCGGTAAGCTTTCGCAAATCACAGGAATCCTTCATTCCTTGAACTAGCTTCCTCGTTGTATCAAATGCCTAATACACGATTAACTTTCTTGGGCCATTTAAATTATTGTTGCATAGTCTGGGGAACGACTTCCGAAACTTATATAAACAGGCTGTATACTCAGCAAAAAAAGGCTCCTCGAACTATTTGGAATTACCCAAATGATTTCAAATGAGCACCTTTATTTCAGGATCCTAAGAGGCCGAAAGTGAAGGCTCTGTTAAATTATCGCTTAGTACTTGCGTACAAACATTAGGAAAAAAAAAAACGTTACACGCATTGCTAGCATGGCTGACCTGACACAACATGAAGCTGCTTATAATACCAGAACACCAGAATATTGGTGGGCATCACAATCTCGTACTAACTACGGATCTCAAATGGTGTGCTAAGACTACATCGTCTACTAAACGGCCTGACTGTTGATAATATTGTCACGTGGTCGTAACGTCGACGAAGACCGCAGGCCAGGTGTCCAAGATGAAACTCTTTATTCGGCCGAACTTGTGGCCGAGAAACGGAAAGTTAATTTACACACGGTATGCACTGATAGTGGCGAACAGAGCGTCTACCGTCGATCAACTGCTCATGGCTGGGATGCGCCGTCTTTTATGCATCACGCATCGACCTTTCCAGTCTTATCACTGGCTGTCGCGCAAGCACTGGAATAATGTAGACTATTCGCGTCCTGCGTGAAATCTCAACAAAACGATCTACTACACTCGCGAAGCTTCTCGAACACTGCGGCGCGGTCAGCGTCGAGCGTCCATAACCGCCTTTGCTGGTCAAACCCGAATACATCAAAAATAAAAGAAGAAGCGGGCGTGGCAGTATTCATAGTTTGTCCTAATCTTGTCATGCTATTCTTGAATAAAACATTTATTTCTAACAAGTTCAGTGAGCAGTGGTTGGACCTCCTAGTGCGCAATACCACTGGCTCTTGCCGCCGTCCGGGCTCGGTCGACCAGGGCTTCTTCCTGCTCTGGGCCAGAGCTGGACAGGGTCGCCTCCCACTCGACTAATGTAGGATTATGAGCCGCTTTTTTCCCTACTCGCCCTCTACAACTCTGTATTGGTTCTGTGGAAAACAAATCATACATAAATACACATTGCTGGGGTGCTATGCAGGATGGCCCGAGCTTCTCGGGCTCACGAGTTTGCTCCGAGTTCGCACTACGGCGGTCATGATAGGAAGACAGTGCGGAACTTGCGATAGCAGCGTTAATAAAAAAGGCTACAAGAACGAGCATGGCGTCACAAGCGTATGCGCGGCCTTTGCGGCGGTTTTCAAAAGAACACCGCGTGCGAACGCGTCAGCGCCGCCACTCAGTCAACATTTCAATAGCGGAAAGACGTCAGCGTGATTGTCGCGCTATCTTTTTGCCAACTGAACATCGCGCCTCCCAGAGGCGTGTTCGTGGACGTTTGTCCTCTTTCGGGCAAGTTCTTTCGTTCTACCGGCAGCATGGAAATTTCCACTCTCGGAGGCAGCAAGCGCGCACACGCAGCACTCATGTGCAGCTCGTTTCGCTTCTCTCGAATATTACAGATAAATAAATGGACAGGTTACTGATACTTCTTACCTTACACGTCTGAAGATTTTTCTGCAGTAAGCAATCGGTAAAAACAATGGCTCCAAAAACAAGTAAATAGTTCCATTTCTCGGCGCAAATACCACCAGGTGCGCTTGCTTCATGGCTGTGTGTGGTACGTCGTGAGCACGGTGAAATTTAATGCGAGACATTGTAGCCACGTGATGATATAACCTGTAGTTCTTGATGCCTGTGTGCATTGTCTGTGCGACTACGCTCATAGATGAATCGTGCCGCTGGCTGGCGTTGCGACGTGAGCACTGTCCATTGGCAAGAGCAAACGCGGTGGGCGGACTCGATCTTCGCCGCGGGCGTCTGTCAATCAAAATGATAGACGCGTGAACTCGGGCACAAACTAGTTGATTCTGAAAAGGCTCCAGTTCAACTCGTGACTGTCATAGTGCCAGTGTGCCTGTCAAGCGTTTCACGCGGTGGACGCTAAGCAGCAGCTTCTTTGCTTATAAAAAAACTTGCTCAGTTTGCGCTACTCGTGCAAGGCTGGATCCATCGGAGGAGGTTGTGATCACCTAGGTTCTTCCAGCTTTTTACGTGGCTCGTCTGCTCAGTCGGCTTCGGGGTGAAGACCACGTCAGTTTGGTCTCAATTCTGGTGGTATTAATCAGCTAGGTCTTCATTAACATGATATTGAAGAGGTCTGTCTCAATCGGCATTCTTTTAATTCCCACGACATTAATTTCCCAGGTTTAAATAACAATGTCTTCATTAGTACAGAGGTAATTAGTAAAATCCTAATAAGCATAATACAAATTAGCGTGACCTCAGTTAAAAAGGATATAATTAGCCTGATTTTATTTAGAGCACCCTTAATTAGCGATGTGTTTATTATAATGATCCTGATGAGCTCGGTCTAAGCTTTACACGGCTTCATTAGCGTGGTCTCAGTGAGACGTCGAATAATTAGCTCGGTCTTACCATGACATGGCTTAATTAGTTTGTTCATAGCACGCCCTGACTTAATTAGCTAAGTATACCGCCCAGCCAATTAGCTAATAAGCGGGGCGCACGTGCTCGGGGAGCGAGCAGACGATGAATAAGAGGACGAAGACGACGTGTGCCGGCCGAGCAACATGGTAGAATCTACGGGCCGATCGTGATGATTACATACTCGGAGATTAGCTCCGGCTGCGGTGTCGTGAGGCGCTCGGCCTGAGCTAATCTCAGAGGTCACGGTGTTGATTATTCGAAAGGACACTCAGTGCATACATTAAACGCTTGAAAAGGAATTTAAACAGCCCGTACCTCAAAAAATATTCTTAGTAAAAGTTTCTGACACTTTTCTTGCAGGGCTGCACATCTGCGCTCAGTGCAATGACAAACAAATGAAAGAAGATGGTTCGAAGACATCACCCAACTTTGTCGACCGCCCTTGACGTGACGCCGGCTTCCATCGTAACCAATGGAACGGAGCGCGCGCTGAGGGATAGATTTGATCTTTTCTTACTGTTAGCTCTTTCAAAAGGCGGTGTCGTCAGAGCTCGGAAAGATTCCCAGTTTTGCCAAACTCGGGTCATCCTGCATAGCACACCTGAGGAACGCACACCTTGCCGTTTCTGTCCTCAATTGACGCTTTGAAGGAGTGCAGTACCAGTGTTTATTATGTGCTTGTTGATGCCATATTTGCGCGGGATTCACCTCTGTGCAGGAATGTGTGAACAACTTCAGCTACCACAAGGCCTAAATCGTGATCATGGGCGTTAATCGTAGGGATGGAGATGTGCCAGTAGGGGTCAACGTGGGTGCATCCACGTCAAACGGTGCTATAGCTGCCAAACAGCAATCATCAGCAGTGAAATAAATTGTGACGTAGCTCAGGTAGAACACTGTATACTGTGGCCACGTAATTTTTTCGTTCAGCTTGTTCATTTCATTGTACCCTGGTTTTTATTCGCTAATAGAGGGCATAACAGTCGAAGAAAGGAACATCTTGCAATCTAACCTACCAGGTGAGGCGCTAACACAAGTCCTGTACTACCCATATCGCGGCCTTGGTTTTTGCTCAATCGCAAATGTGAATGGCGCTAATAGGAAGCAAAATAAAGTGTCAGCGCCGTGTTTAAAAAAAGAGTCAGTGCACTTTCCAATTCCAACCTGACCGGGTACAAAAGCTTCAGTAGCAGCAGACACGCTGTTATTATCTGCTGCGGCTTGTAAAGCTCTCTATTATCGTTATCTGCCGCCATAATTGCCGCGTCGAAAGTGCCTTGCTAAAGGGAGATAAGCAATGGTGCCGTGCTACGCTGAGTGAACTAAGGTTGTCGCAAACCAACGCGCCTCGCAAATTGCTACGATTAATGACGGACACGAAGACGATACAGCTCAAGTAAAACGACTCTTTCACTGCTTAACTGACGATTGCCACACCTGGCACTTCTGGGGCGCTGAGATTGATTTGCCTAATTATTTTTCAAACTCACCTTTCTTATCTTTGATTAGCCGCACTCACTATTGCATTTAATCGAAGACAGCAGGGCGTCCTGCTGTGCACTTGCGCAGCAGATATGTATCTCAGAAAAGATGCGCGGTGGACTCACTGAAGCTTTAACTAGGCGTAATGAACGCGTGAATATAGAATATGACTTTTTTCTAGAACAGCCACGTAACTAAACGCCGTGCAACCAGCGCCTTGGAAACAGCAAAGGAGAGCTTCATTTTTCAGTGGGATTATTGCCACCAGGGAGCGCACTTATCTTATCACGGGGAAGAAGGCCGGCGTCGTGCAGCAGCCAGGATGGCGACTCTCAAGACGCGCCTTCTTCTGGTCATCGCGTACCTCGCCAGCGTCGCCGCGGTGGTCAGCGTGGAACGCTACTGGCACGACTCAGGTGGGCAGTTCTCGATATCTTCCTGATTGACAAAATGCCGGAGCGCTGTGATAGCTCTGTGCCCCTGTTGGCAGCACTGTGCAAGCGAGCTCAATGGCATTTGGTGCTATTTACCTCGCTTGCTGGCCACATGCTCTTCGGAAACACTCGGAAAAATATTGCGAATACCGTTTTTTATCAGTTCATATTCTGCTTCAGAGCGCTTGGTCAAGAATGGAAGCTGATGCTGCAGTGCGCAACGTTTTCATTCGAATGATAGCTGAAAGAGTTGCGATGCTCCATTTTCGCGGCCTCGCGCATCGTTCAAAATCGCAAGGGTCCATGACGTCAGTGCTTTCTCTGCACACTTGGTAAAGTATTTGCGCCTAATTTAAATAAAGACCAGGCACAAACATCGTAAGGAGTGCGGCACAACGATAATAATTTTGTAGCGTTTGTCAGAAAAATGAACCTGTCTTCCCTATACAAATTTAAATTTAGTTAATGAATAGCTGCACAGCCACATAAACTTTTCAAACCTGGCGGCGGTTGGCTCTGCTGGCACCACTGGTGAGCATTGCGAAGTCAAATGCAAACTTCTCCACGTTCATCATTTGCCACCGTTCGGTGCCCCTGGCGCAAAGAGCCGCGCGGCCAGTTTGAAACACTGTACTCGCGCATGCTTGCCCGCAGGCACTTTCTCCCTCTCTTTGAAAGCACTTGTGATATCTCGGCATGCCATATAAGAATGGGTATGTGAATTCCTAGTAATTGATTCGTTTGAAGGCATGTTGGCCAAAGAGGGCCATGAACACTGCATTCGCTGTTGAGCAAAGTTATAGGGGAATAAAAACGGAGATATTATTTATTATTTCAATGATGCTGAGTTATTACGGGTGAAATGAGTATTCAAAAAGGCAAGCTTATGTGGTCGTCACCGAGTGGTTTACTATACACATCACATATTTGATTATAGCACCTGTAGCAGCCAATACTTCATTTGTGACTTTTAGATTGAAATTAGTAGGCATGCGTATCATAATCACGAAATTGCTCTGACTTAGCGTGTAATTATGACTAGCGTCGTTAAAGTTTCGGTTGAGCCTAGTTGGTAAACAATCTTGGAAGGTGAAAATTTCAGCACAAACCAGGATGAACCGCAAGGAAGAGAGAAGGCAAACAGACTAACGACTGGTGTATTATTCTTACAACGACACATATGTACACCCTTAACAGGACAGAAATGTGCGAGCACATGAAATCGTATTTAGCTGAGTGCAGGGTCTGAGAAGTATCACTGATACAATGATCTATTTTCTTCTTTATGAGATAAGGTTAGGCATTTATTTGTCCGGTTATGTGTGCGCATGCGAGGCTATAGGATTTGTGGCATTTATATGCGCTGCTGAACGAATAATAGAGCAGTTGTTAGCGCCAGTGTTTGTCTCGTCTCTGCTTTGTGATCCGTCTTCGCTTGCGCTCAAATTTTTGCTTTAAAAGATGGCGTCGTTATCTATCACGAATTTTAGCGTCACATCAAAGCGCCCGTACAACATGGTGACGTTGAGAGCGTACCTTTTAGGATCACGTGCGCTCGAGCTTCGGTGACGTCGAGAGCGCGCTTTTTGAGTTCGCACAGGGTGTACGCGAAGAACAAGACAACGTAGGGTCTGCGGTATCAACCAGAGTGTACGTACGTTCCCCTGCCAAAGTTTTTCTTCACTATACGACGCTTACAATAAGACGCGACAACCTGCATGCCCGCTTCACAGTCAGCTTTATACCGCTTTGAGGGAAATATACCGAGAAAATACAGCTTGCATAGAATGGGAAAGAATGAGTAGCAAAGAGAGCGTTGAGATTAACAAGGGGCTGACAGGGATCTCCTTTTGTCCCCGCTGTTATTCATGCTGTACATGGTGAGGATCGAAAAAGCGCTAGTAGGTAGCAACATTGGTTTTAATCTGTCGCACAAACAGGGCGGCGGGATGATTGAGCGGAAGCTTCCAGGTTTGTTATGCTGACGATATTGTCTTATTTGCGGACTGTCGAGATAATGTACAGGGGCTGGCGAACATATGCGGAAGGGAAGGTGAAGCTGTAGGACTGGGATTTAGTGTAACAAAATGTGGATTGATATTATTCAATGATGCCAATGATCACGCGGTCACAATATAGGGCCAAAAAATGCCGAGGGTAAGAGAATACAAGTACCTTGGAGTATGGATAGATACATGGAGGTACAGTAAAAAGCCTCGGCAGCAAAAGGAAAGAGGAATGCTGCAATAATGAAGCACAGAGCGTTGTGGGGATATAAAGGTACGAGGTGCTTCGAGGTCTGTGGAAAGGTGTAATGGTTCCGGGGCTTACTTTTGGGAACTCAGTGGTGTGCATGAGGGCAGAGGTGCAATCGGGAATACATGTAAATCAAAGAACTGTGGGACGCCTCGCGTTCGGTGCTCACGGGAGACTACAAATGAGGCTGTAAAGGGCGATATGGGATGGGCAGGTTTTGAGGCGAGGGAAGGTGAGAGCAAAATAAGGTTCGGTGAGAGGTTAAAGAATGTGAAAGAGAGCAGATGGGCAGAGAAGATGTTCTGGTATTTGTATACGAAGAGCATTGACACACAGTGGAGAAAAAGAACTACGAGGATCACCAGTAAATATACGGCTGGCAGTGTAAGCGATATGGCAACAAAGCGCGTTAAAGGAAAAGTCCGAGAGGCGGAGAGGACTTACTGGATCACAGCAATGAAAAAAAAAAAAACCGGCTCTGAGTAACTACCGAAAGGGCAAAAAGGAAATAAGGAGGGATGCATTTTATGATAATTCGAGGGGAAGCACTTTACTGTTTGAAGCGAGGTCGGGTTGCCTTAGAACGCGTAGTTATAAAGCGAGATTCAGTAAAGAAGAACGATGTACATGCTGTGGGGAAGATAAGGAAACGATGGAGAATGTTTTTTCTAAAAAGACAGGGCGTGCAAACACGGACGCAAGAAAGAAGTAGGACACCACAAACGCCGACTAACAACTGAAGACACGTACAACGGCGGAAAAGAAAGAAGGCACGAAAACTTATCTGCGCCTGCCCATGCAATAGGCGAACCTATCAATGCGGCATGCGTGGGGGTCTACGTGGAAGGTAACTGTTAAGTCATTTGATTTCATCTTTATGCAAGTTAATCAATGGTTGCCACAGAATAATGGAATAGAATTTCTAGACATTTCCTTAACGTTTCAGAAGAACCACGTGTGCTGGCAGTATTCTCCTAGATCTTCGAAACCGCTGTTAAATTTTTCGTCGAAGCACTCGAAGGTTGTAAAAAACGGCATCGCCATGTCTCGCCTTAAGTGAGCCCTGACCAAGTCATGTGAGCACAAATTGAGTGATAGCTTTAACGCACAGGTTACGCGTCTTTTAGATGTAGGGTATCCTCGTGATGCAGTGGCCACTGTCGCTTAACGTTTAAAGAAGTCCATCATGTTATGTCCGAGCATGGTTGCAGAAAGCGATAGGAAGAAACGTGTCGTAGGTATACCGTACATTCATTGCGTATCTCACAGGCTAAAGAAAGTAGGAAGTAGATACGGCGTTAGTGTTGTTTTCACGGCTGCCAATAACGCTGCTGTGCAGAGGAAGAATGAGCGAGTAAAAGACAAGAAGGGGACCGATGTTTGTTTCGTGAAACAAACCAAAAATTCACTGATTGCTGTACAAGTTTGGTGTATAAGGTAGACATGTGCGCCGGACCCAAAATCACCGGCGGCGGCGCGCCGGTGTTTCCACCTCTGGCGGCGGCGCGTGAACGGCGCGAGGTGTATGGCAATACGGCCGCTCCAGGGAAAGAAGCGGTTTTTGGTCAGTTTGTCGTATACGTGGTCCGAGCGCAAAGCACTGAGGTCACAGCGCGTAGAAGGATTACAAGCCGTTCGCTGGGGGATAAAGAGCACGCGTGCCACCGCTCTCGACCGCGCCCTTATAGTCAAAGTTCACAGTTGCTGCTCGAGTTACGCAGTAATAATATTAATAATACTTTATTAACATTTGGCACAGTAACAATGTGATACAAAATTGGCCTGCCAAAGCATCATTGGGCTTGAAGGGCCGAGCCGGCAGACAGCAGACAACAGGAATTCATTTGTCTATAGGACCACTTAAATGCAGACACCTTTTTTTATCTTTTCGCGCATACATACAAACAATAGACGCGCGTGTACAGCAGTGCACGAAGAAATGAAACTAATGGTAATACATATAACGTCACCTAGCCTTACATGAGTTGACCATTCGTACATGCAATGGCAAACATACAATAGAAGACCATCAGATTTTCGGTGATGTAAAGAAAAAAATAAGCGGGAAAACCATGAAAAACGAAAGAACACATGATAAAGCAATGTAACATCATTCAAACCTGTAGAAAAAAAAATTAAATGCCTTTAATACACCCACAGCTATGCGCAGCCTGAAATACATGGTTACCTTAAGGTTTTGATACCGCAGCGGCATTTACCGAAGGAAAAGTAAAGACATCACGAAGTAGTTAAAGACTGATACGACAGAGAAGTTGCTTAGGCTTGAATTTTGTTTTTTCACGGAAGACACTCGGGGGTAGTTGTTTAAGGCGAGACGGTATAAAGTAGCTATGGGTGCGCTGACCGTATCTGGTGGAGCAGCGAATCACTCGAAAACGGTTTTTAGGTCGGAGGCAGCGTGTAGGGACGTAAGGAACTTTAAACTTGTTAGACCAAAAATGCCTTAGCACAGCTGTCTCAGTCAGAAGGGCATCAAAGTTGGAGCATCGTAATGATTTAAAAAGGTCTGTGCCTGAGGGCAGTCTTAAATCATAACTAACCACTTTCAAAATTGTACGAAGTATAGAGTTTATTCTATTTTTCCAACGAATCGCGCAGTGACCGAACGCCGTAACACCATACCGAAGAACACTATAACCTAAGGCTTTCAGTATCATTTTGCGAATAGATAGTGGTGTATAGTATCTCATAGTGTATAATGTACGAGAGACTGCCCTGAGCCTTGAACAAACATACGCCAGGTGAGAATTCCAGGCGAAGTCGCTGTCAAGAAGTACCCTAAGGTATTTAACAGATGAAACATATGGAACAGGTGTACAAGAACGCGGAGAACAAGACGAACAGTGAGCCAGCAATGGGACGCTTAAACTAACTTTTTTTAGTGAGTTATGGAAACAAATGAGCTGTGTTTTAGAGACGTTTACATTAATCACATTATTGGTGAACCAGTTCATCAAATGTATCGTAGAATCTTGCAGAAGGGAAACGGCTTCTGGAAAACGGGAATGCCGAGACAAAATGGCAGTGTCGTCAGCGTATTGAAATATGCAAGTAGATACAGCCGCGGCGAGATCATTGACATATAAGTTGAAAAGTAGTGGGCTTAATATTGATCCCTGGGGCACTCCGGTTTTTATAGAGGTTATATTGCTGCGGTACTGTCCAATGGATACTAGCTTGCTCTACCGTCTAAAAAAATTGTTAAGTAATTTTAAAAAAGGCCCACGAAATCCAGCCAATGAGAGTTTTGGTAATAGTAGACTATGACACACACTATCAAGTCCCTCTCCCCAGACATCCCTTCCTGCTCTTTCGCCCAGCAAATTACGGGCGGGGCGTTTCCTTCTGCTTGAGGACCAACCGACGGCAGGCGTCGCACGCGGGTTGCTGTTATTCCGTGTGACGGAGATGGCCAGCTTTTTTTATCTCTGCTTTAGCCATGTTCCTTGCCAACGCTCGCGAGCTTTTACTCGCGGGTATAACATACAATGCGCGGAGAGATGTTATCAATTTAGAGTTTATACGGAACATGACGGCGACGGTGAAAACCTTTCCTGAGTGTCCATACAATTGCTAACGCAATAAAAAATATACAAAAAACCATCGAAGCGCGCTCGCCTTTTTCCTGGAAAGCTGCATCGTCTCCGCTGTAAATAGTGCGTCCGTTGGAAGAATAATATAATCCGGCGTCTTTTCCATTGGTTTCGTTCTCGCCTTCAATACCCTTCTTACAGGGGACATCTCCTCGCCCCTTATTTCTTCATAAAGCACGCGTACAATGTCAGTACTAAGCAGTTGAACCTATCATGATTTCGCGCTTGTCGGCTACAGTCTGTTATCTCTGCATGCGCGGTCGCAAACGCACAAAATAGAGCGAAATAAGTTAATCGCGCACGATAGTCATGCGAGAGAAGCAAGAGCGGGTGGGCGGCTGCATAGCAAAGCAGTATGGGAGACAATTCACAACTGTTATTTCTCGTATATGGACCAGTCGAGAGTATGTACCCTGATGATGTCACGGGAATCACTGTTCTGGCATCACCAAGTGCACCAAAAGACAAGAAACGCCAAGAGAAAATAACACGCTCGTTGTTTTTCTTTTTTGTTGTATTATCAGAGGCTGTTAGGGGCCCTTTATAAAACAGGGCGTGCAAACACGAACACAGGAGAGTAGTCGAGACAGCAGAAACGCCGCTACCAACTGAAAAATCACACAACGGCGGAACCGAATGTAGACACAAATATTTATCTGCGCATTCCCACGTAAGAGGCCATACCTATCAATGAAGTGCGAGTAGTGGTCTACGTGAGAGATAGCTGTTAACTCTCTCGACTTTTCTCTTTTGTCCGTGTTTCCACGCCATGTCATCTTAACATGAATACCTGCCAACTAGCTCAGCTATATTCTAAGTTTGCCATTCTCTTTACTTCTGTATTTATTTATCTATTTACTCGAGTAAGAATGAAAGGAAAAGTGTACTAACGCAGCGAGATATATATATATATATATATATATATATATATATATATATTACTTATCTATTTTATTTATTTATGCACAGTGTACTAGGTCCAAGACTCCAAGAATATGATATCCAGCGAGTTGGGGTCGCCCTGGAGGACGCGGCTGCGTTAAAGGGGTCATGAAGCACCCCTTGGGCTTGTTGAAAAAACACATCCTGCGGAAAGTTGACACGGCTATGAACTGCTCTGCCAAATATTACAGGCGTGCGCGCCGCGTAAAGGCCACAAAGCGGAGCGCGAATTTGCCGTTTCCTCAGGCGCCTCTTTTCAAACAGACGCCGGTTCTCACTCTCTTCGGTGGGCGGGGCGTCTGCACGTTGACGTCGCGGATCTGCCAGTTCACGTCGCAAGATACATAGCATGCTTACTGGCCGATAGCCGACGTAAATCGAGAGCGGCGTTCGGATCAGATGCGCTTCTTGCCGCGGGGTGCCGCCACTTGCCGGCGCCGCACTCCTCAGCACACGGTAGCCGCACTCGCGCAAGCGAATCACAGCGGGAGAGCGATCGCGTTTCATGGCGCGCGCTGGCGTAACTTATTTCCCCCGTGCCATCCCTCCCTGTCTAGCTTCCAGTGCGCTCGTCGGCACAAGAAAAGAGAGAAAGCGCTGGGAGCGTGCGCCAAACCCCCGTAACTCCGCTGATTCTTGACGGATTCGAGAAATTTTTGTGGCAATCGATTCGGGAGGCAGTAAACTCCAATACTGAGGTCATTAGATCATTACTTGGAAAAGTGGTTCATGACCCTTTTAAAGTCAGGCAATACTCGTGATATTTCTGGAGAAGAAAAAGATCCTACAACTTCTGGGGAGCTATTCTCGATGCGTTCATCCAAAGATGTCCACAGTCCATTTCGGCAGAACGCATTCAGTGATTCGAAAATGCGGTGAGCCGTGATGTCACCTCGCTCTCGACCACGTCGCCGCACCGAACCCGCCAGCACATTGCTAGCGTAAGAAGTGAGTGGACGAAATGCACAGAAACAGGAACCTTTCAAGTCTGAATTTGCATATGAATGTGTCCCGGATGTTTCAGAACGATGCAGGGAATGCGTACCGACAGGATAGAAAGTTGGGCTAGTTGGTACGTATGCATTATAGAAGCAGCGCAAAAAGACGTAGACGAAGAGCAGCGCTCGTCCAGTGTGCTTGTTTTCTCTTCGTCTACGTCTTTTTGCGCTGCTTCTATAATGAATGCGTACCGACCTTACAGCTGCGTTAGACGAGCGGTCGCATTAAACCTAAATCGATGGCTAACATGATCAAAAGGCATGTGCACCAAAAATCGGATCTCTGATGGCTGCGTTCGTTGCATTGAAGCGCATTCAGTCCCTATCATTTGTGTCGAGAGTGTTTGAAAGCTTCGTGATGTCATGATGGCGCTGCAGAACAAGAACCGGAAACAGGGGGCGCGCTTCTCGCCGAGCTCCCGCTATTCAGCGGCCGCTGAAATGGACTTTTCATTACATGGACACATCGAGAAGAGCTCCTCCGGTGAAGTGCTGTATTTTATTTCCAGATTCCCCATTCGAGTTAAGAGAAAAGACTAACGGCGGCGCGCCGCATTTATTGCGCGGCGGCGGCGGCGGCGGCGTGATCTCTCTTGGGACTTCGGCGGCGGCGCGAGCGGCGTGATCGAAAACAGGCGGCGGCGGCGGCGCGGCGCGGCGGCGCACACCTCTAGTATAAGGTCGCTTTCAGCTGCAGCCCCTTCTACGTAGGACAGACGGGCCGCTGCATTAACCAGAGATTATTGGATTATAAGAGATGGCTAACCGGAGGCTCACCTTCTATCTATCTATCTATCTATCTATCTATCTATCTATCTATCTATCTATCTATCTATCTATCTATCTATCTATCTATCTATCTATCTATCTATCTATCTATCTATCTTTACATTGTCGAGATTGTAAGTGCACGCCTAAATTCGATGAATGCGCAGTGTTGTACCAGCATAGAAATGAAGAAACGCGCCTGATGATTGAAGCATGGCATATCGAGAATAGTGGTAGTGCATGCGTGAGCCAACCGTCGATTAACTTGCATAAAGATGAAATCAAATGCCCCAACAGTTATCTTCCACGTAGACCCCCACGCGGGCCGGATTGATAGGTTCACCTATTGCATGGGCATGCGCAGATAAGTTTTCGTGCCTTCGTTCTTTTCCGCCGTTTTGCGTCTCTTCAGTTGTTAGTCGGTCTTTGTGGTGTCCTGACTTATTTCATGTGTCCTTGTTTGCACGGCTGTCTGTTTAGAATGAATACTTACCATCTAGCTCAGCTCTCTGTTATTCGCAGCATATTCTGGTTGAATGTGGAGATATGCACCCGTGTGTATGTTTGGGCACGAGCCTACGTGAAGCCTTGGGTTTTAGGGACAACAATAGAAAGCTTAACAAGCCCGCGATAGAAATAAGTAAGAGACGGCTAGAGTATTGGCGGCAGAAAACTAGAGATAAAGGAGTGACAAACGTAAGGACAGTGTGCAGGAAGGGGCAGAGAACAGGGCTGTGAATTTGTTTTTCTCTATAGTAAGATTGATTTAAGCGTATTAGACAAGATATTACGCCAACCCAAGAAATAAAAAAAAAAATAAAAGCTTTTTCTTTTTTTGTCGAGCCTGATAACACACATGTCAGCGCCCCGTTTTAAAGGGCAGACTCATACCATCCATCCATCCAAGAAGTCGTGGGCTGGATTCCCAGCGGGAGAACTTTTTCTTACAGTTTTTCTTTGTCATCCGTTAGCGTTATTTTATCAACGTCATATCCATGACGGAAATACGGCACTAAAGTCTTGGTGGACCGCGGCATAAAACACTATCGTGTTAATAAAATGGCGGGAAATTAAAGCATAGACGATAACGCTAGAGACAAAAATTATACCATCTCCCACTAAAGGGAACCATGAGGGGATGCGACGCAGCATTGGGGGTGCACACCAAGTTTCCGTTCACTCGGCGGTTCCGTTAGTGTGTGCGGTTTATATTTAGTATTTGTGTTATTATTACGTAGCGAGCCCTGCGCTGCTGCTGCTCCGCGATGATCTCGATCTCGGCAGAGCTGGGAGTGCTCCTGCGACTGGCACCGACGTTGACGTTACAACTCATCTGAACGGGAGCTAAGCGATAATGACGCCGACGTGGACGTTACAACTCATCGGAACGGGAGCGAAGCGAGAATGACGGAAGGCGACCGAGCGCACGCGCTTATATGAAATGGGGGAGGGAGAGGCGAGAGTGGGTTGACAGGCTGCAGTGCGGGGGGAGGAGAGGAGAGAAGGCGGCGAACGCCTGCGTAAACGCCTGCGTAAAGGAGGAGAGTGCGCGGTTGCAGCGGCTGCAGCGCGGGGGAGGAGAGGAGGCAACCGAACACCTGCGTAAAGGAGGAGAGTGAGAGAGAGAGTAGGCGCATGCGCAGTGGAGCGCGGACGCCACCGGATCAAGCTCGCTCATAAGATGCCGGCGCAGCTAAAGTCACTGGAACGGGAAAAGTGCCGCGTTCGTTGTCTCTTCGCTGCCGCGCGCTCCCCGCTCCGTCCCCCTCGCAATTCATTTTCTGGGGTCACGTGGTCATAAATTGTCCTGCTCACTCGCCTCGCTGGTTTCTCCCGACCGCCGACGATTGTTGTTTGGAGGGCGATTGTTTTTATAGCTTCACGAAAGCGAACACGAACTTTAGGGCATTGTTTTGACGTTTGATCGTTAGAAAGCCTGTCAAGACATCAAGGAATGCCCGGGTGCTGCGCTATTGGATGCGGCAGCTGGCGAGAATCAGGCAAAACTCGCTCTGCAATTCCAAGCGGGAAAAAATTCGACGGGCTCTGTGGCCGCACAGAATACGGCAAGAGAAATTTTGTTGCCACGAATGATAGCCGCCTTTATGAGGTAAACGTTTCGTTGGGTATTGGTAAATGTTGTTTCAATGTCTTTTACGTGGTTGTCGTAGAAGGTACACGCTCAAAAACATTGCTGGCGAGCTCTTATTCTGTTTGGCGTAAAATTAACGCATTTCGGCTTATAGATGTCGATCGGCGTGCCATGGAAACGGAGTTCTACTACATTTCCGCTGCGATCACTTTCCACAAGGTTCACTGTTGGTGGCTAATTTTTTGACGTGCACGCTGTTTGGGTTGCTCGTACTCGTGCTTTTGCAACGCACCATGCACCGAGCTGCGAATTCTCTATAAACGTTTGCCGCATAGCTTTTTTCTATATAAGAAAATATGTGTGGCATACCTGTTCTGAAAGCTCGTGAAAGCGAATTGCGACCACATTTCTTGAATGACAAGAAGTGTGTATGTTGTTTCGGGCTTAAGCCCTCTTTATTAGCTAAAGACACTGCCTAATGTGAATACTGAGCGCAGCTGTTTAGGTATTTTGATTTTTCGATAAGTTCAGGCGCGACTGCCTCACTAACCGGGAGACCGTGGAGAGCAGCGCGTGGGCGCGTTGCACAAGAGCCGCCGCAGAGAGGACTCCGTTCATGCAGCCCTTTATTTCCGTCTATCGTATCGGTGGACGCCCTCGCCGCATACCTTACCGATGACATAATCGGCGACCACGGAACATGTCGTCTCGCCACTGTGGTTAGTTGTCTTCTCCTCGCGCTCTCCCCGCTATCGCCGTTCCTCCTTCGCTCTGCCGGTTACAACGACGCCGACGCCGCTCAACGCAGGAACGGGCGCCCAAGAGCGACGCTCTAAAACTTGTTTAGTACGGGTGAACTTGTGCCTGGAAAACTACATGCAAAATATAAGAGTCAGCTAGAAGAGAAGAATAACTTTTATTCAGGGAAAGAGAAGGGGTCTAGGAGCTAGATGGGTGAGGCCCCATGTCCGAGGCTCCACTGACTTGTGCTGCCAGCCGGAGATAGTCCAGAAGCGCTAGTTGCACCTCCGGCTCCCAGCTAGCGAGGATTGCCTCCCATTGCTCCAGAGAGTTTACTATTATGCACTTACGCTGTATGCAGTTGAGGTTTTTTGGCCTGTTACTGCAACCACATGAGATGTGGTACGCGACACCACGGACAATCGCGCTCATACAACGTTGGAAAAATTTTGTGTAATGGCAACACATTTGGATAGAGCCCCGTTCTACGGAGGTCCATTGCGTCTTCCGTTATACGAGATAATGGGGGGTGCCTTATTTCTGCCGTGCGCATCGCTGATGAGCAAGAAGCTCTCGTGGAGCCATCCGAGCAGGCGTGCTATGCAGGATGGCTTCTCGGGCACACGAGTTTGCTCCGAGCTCGCACTACGGCGGTCAGGATAGGAAGACAGTGCGCGCGATAGCAGCGTTGATAAAAACGGCGACAAGAACGAGCATGGCGTCACAAGCGCACGTGCGGCGTTTCCGGCGGTTTTCAAAGGAACACCTCGTGCGAACGCGTCAGCGCCGCCACTCAGTCAACATTTTAACAGTGCTACGACGTCAGCGTTATTGTCGCGCTATCTTTTTGCCAATTGAACATCGCGCCTCCGACAGGCCTGTTCGTGGGCGTTTGTCCACTTTCGGGCAAGTTCTTTTGTTTCACCTGCAGTATGGAAATTTGCACTCTCGCCAACAAGGGCGCACACGCAGTACTCTCGTGCAGCTCGTTTCGCTTCTCTCAAATATTACAGATAAATAAGTGGACACGTTACTGCTACCTATATTACACGTCTGCAGATTTTTCTGTGTAAAGGATCGACAGGAACAATGTCTCGACAAACAAGTAAATATTAACATTTGTCGCCGCAAATGCCAGCAGGGGCGATTCCTTCATGGCTGTGAGTGGTATACGTCGTGAGCGCGGCGACATTGAATGCGAGAAATTGGAGCCACGTGATGATATAACCTTTAGTTCTTCGTGCGTGTGTGCACAGTCTGTGGGATTAAGCTCAAAGATGAATTGTGCCGCTCGCTGGCGTTGCGTCGTGAGCACTGCTCCTCGGCAAGAGCAAACGCGGTGGGTGGACCCAATCTTCGCCGAGGGCGTCTTTCAATAAAGCTGATTGACGCGCGAACTCGGGCACAAACTCGTTGATTCTGAAAAGCCTCCAGTTCAACTCGTGACTCTCATAGTGCCGGTGTGCCTGTCAAGCGTTTCATGCGGTGGACGCTAAGCAGCAGTTCCTTTGCATATGAAGTAATTTGGTCAGCTTGCACTACTTGTGCAAGGCTGGAGCAATTGGAGGACGTTGTAATCACCTAGGTTCTTGCAGCTTTTTACGTGGCTCGTCTACTCAGTCTGCTTCGGAGTGAATACCACGTCAGTTCGGTCTCAATTTTGATGGCAATAATTAGCTAGGTCGTTCATTAACATGATATTGAATTGAAAGAGAGAGACGGGAGACCGTGGCGGCACGGCAAACACACTTTATCTCACACAGCATGGCAAAAAATTAACACACTCAAAAATTCACAACAAATGAAAAATAACATATGCGACAATGCTAAGCTAGTGCGTAATAATCAACTAAGATCATAAAACATTCAAGCGATGCTCTGCTGCCCTAACTCGAAAGTCTGGCCACTATGGCTTCTCTGTGTGTTGCTGTCTCAATAGAACGTTCGTACTGTTCGTGGTGTTCGCTGATTCGGTTCGGTCATAGTCGACGCCCTGTCCCGTCGTCGAAGCTCCTGTAGACGTCTTAGAATCGTCGTCGTCGATCAGCCGCCTCGCTTGTTTTCATCATCGCCGATACTTCGGTCTTCGTCTAGAACGTGGGTCTTGCCCGGTTAAGCGCAACTCTCGGCCTATACTCAGTGTCACTGGACCAAACGGGCGACGTGGCTCTCCGAGGCATGTAGGGTGTGTTGCAGTCTTCTTGTCGAGCTGGTGTAGTGCTGCAGATGCCCTGAGAACTGCTGCGATGAGACTGACGAAAGCCCAGGGAGCCTCGCTCGGTTGACACCAAGGTCGACGGCCACCCTCCCGGGCCTCTCGTACCGCTGCCTCCAGAACCGGGCCCCTGCTGCTCTCGTCGCTAGTGCGACTTCACCGAACAATGCCGGCTTCTCTTCCTGTGGTCTTTCTCAACGGCTCGGGTCGCGCGCCCTTCCCCGGTCAATGGCGTGCGCGGACGTGCCAGGAGCGCACACCATCGGGAGATTTCCATGCCTCGCACATCATGGGCGCTTTCCGCCTTAGGCACGTGCCTCGTGCCCCTTTACTCATGACAGTCGCCAGAGCTCGCAAAGATTCCGAGTTTTGCCAATCTCGGGGCACCCTGCATAGCACCCCAGGATCACTGTCTTCCTCCTCGCGAAGGCCATCGTGTGTAGTGTAGGGTGGTGGTAACTGGGAGGGAGGCTAGAGCTTTCCACACACAAAGTGTCCCTTGGACCAACGCACGTCTTCTTCTTCCAAGCGTCGCAGGTCAACCCACTTTCTCGTGCCCGTGCACGACAGGCTAGTGTTGCGCTGTCACAAGAAGCGCGAGCTAGCACGAGGCATTCGGCGTTCCGCCGGCTCCGCGTTCGCTATCTTTCGTCCTCGTTCGCTGTATCGGTTACGCCGTCGACGGCGATGCCACTCAACGCAGGAACGCAGCACGTATTCCTTTCATAGCGTTAGTGCGCGCGCGTGCCTAGGCAAGTGAACACTGCCGCTATTTATTTCCTAATCAGTTAGAAGACAACGTTATGCTTCAGTAGCGGCTGCAAAAGTGCACGCAATTCGTAAAACATGCATTATTTCCTGTAAAATCAACACCGCGCTTCCGCAGCTTCAGCCGCGCTGCGCGACATATGGCGGCGGGCCGGACGGTCGTAGTACTTTTCCCGTTCCAGTGATTTTGGGCGCCACTAAAACCCATTCATATAGACCTTTTCGAATTTTCACGCCAGGGGGGCGCCATGTTGGTATGCGCGCCGTCTACGTGCAAGTTCGGCGAAATCTCCATCATGGGCTGTGCCTACTCGAACCGGCGCGTTATCCGTGTTCAGGTGGAATCCCGGCTAGTGCCTATGTTTGCCGACTATTCATTTGCTGAGACTGTTTCGTTTAGCATCGTCGTTGCCAGTAACCGATCCGTCGCTGCCTGAACCGTTCAGCAGCGCGTATTGGCACTTGCGATGCAAGAAAGCTGAAATTTGGGCTTGTTGGTCTTGACTTAAATACATAATATAGCGGAACAAAACAAGGACAGAGGAAGAAGCACGTCCTGTGTGCTTCTTTCTCTGTCCTTGTTTTGTTCCGCTACATTATGTATTTCAGAAAGCACGAGCTCCGCGTCTATGAACGACGGTGCTTCGTCGTCGGTACTAGCATCAGCAAGCGTAACAGGTTGACCATGTCTTAAAGTGTTAATAACCGATAAGTCGAGTGTGCTTGCAGCTGTCTGCCGCTTTCCTTTAATGCGTACTAAAACATCAAGCCTACAAATTACCCATCAGTTTCATCGCCACGCAAACTCGCTCGTAGTGCGTAAGTTTGTCAGCAGTAAAGATCGCACAATCTTTCTTCTTCACAGATACCTTGACTTACATTCACCGCGACTATGTAGAAGACTAGGGAAAGAACAGACTGTTGGGCGAGTTGGTAATGCATTATGCGGAAAACTGCGCGAAAAACGTACACAAAGGAAGAAACGAACAACATAATCGCATACTAACAACTGAAAATTTATTGAAAAAAAAAACGCAGAATATGAGAAGCAATAAAACCACGTGTGCAAGATTAAACAGCAGACAGAAACTACATGTGCGCATCAAGAAACGCAATCTCCGCCTCGTGCAACGCCACAGAAGGCCTGGCAACACAACTATCTCCATCTTTGAAGATAAAATATGCTTCGACGATCTCGCGTACAGTACGTTCCTTGTGCTGTGCCAGAAATTTTGTTCCGCGGAAAACCGGGCTGCACAGATTTGTAGAAGGCTGTCCTTTCATTGATGACCTGTGGTCATTCAATCTCTCATTGAGAGAGGGGCCGGTCTGCCGGATATACCTGCTTCCACAGGAGAGAGAAACAGAGTATACCGCACCCTGTGGAAACAGTTACATCGGGCGACCTTCAAATGGTGCGTTAGGCGGGCGGCCGCAATAAACCTAATTCGAGGGCTAGCGCGATCGCGTGATCAGAATTCATGCACGACCTCCGACATTTACGCGGCCAAAAGCGGATCTCTGGAGGTTGCGTTCGTTGCACTGAGGCGCATTCCCTCCCTCTCATTTGTGTCGAGTTGTAAAAGCTCCGTGACGTCAAAATGGCATTGCGGAAGAAGAACCGGAAACAAGGGGCGCGCTGCTTGCCGAGGTCCAGCCAATCAGCGGCGTCCGTAATGGACAGTCCACTAGGTGTATACATCAAGAATAGCTCCCTAGGTCGAGGACATGTGCGAGTGGCCAGAATATGGCGACTTAACAGTCTTATATCTCGTTGATGCGAATACGTGGGATCTTCGCCAGGTGTGCAACTACCAGGCACTGCAGTGCGGTTGGGTGGGTCTGTTCGTGGCGCGCAAAGGGAACGAAGCCGTGTTGGTCAAGAGGTATGTGATCCCGTCGCAAGCCGTGAACATCGTGCGTGGGTTTCCGCAAGGCCCTCCGGTGAAGTATGGCTCGCAGGCTGCACATGCGTAGCCGGACAAGGCAGAGTTTGCAGCGGTGTCGGCGATGTGCTACGAAAAATATAAAGTACATATCCGCAACATTCTCGTAAGTTACTACACTGTAAAAAATTCCCAGTGGGAGTAAAATGCTTTTCCTCTAGCCACCCCTTCATTGGGAGTTTTTTGTACTCTGGACTTCCGGAGTAAAGCTCTTACTCCGGCTGGCCGGAGTTACTGCATGGCGTATCCGGGGCATTTTTTTGTGTTCTTTCAAACCGGCGGGCAGGAGTTCTCGTGTGGCATCTTCGGAGTATTTTTCGCTGTTCCTTCACTCCGGCTATCCAGAGTTTTTCGTGGCACCTCCGGAGTATTTTACAAATATCCTTACTCCGTGCGGGCGGAATTTCAGTGAGATTCATCGGGAGTATTTTCTTCCTTACTCCATTGTTATAGTTTCTTTGCTCTATGCTGATCGTGTCACGCGTTGGTTACATGAAGGAATTTTCATGCAAACACTGCAGAATCTCTGTGTATTTTTTTAGATGCGAAGCAGCTTTTGCTCGGGCCTGTGTCCGGCGGTAGTAGTGGAGTCCGCGCTCCACTGCGCATGCGCCCACTCTCTCTCCCACTCTCCTCCTTTACGCAGTTGTTCGGTCGCCTTCCCTCCTCTCCCCCGCGCTGCAGCTACGGCGCAGCCTCCCTTTCCACGTGACGCAGCCGCGCCGCAGCCAAATACAGCCTGCAACCAACTCTCTCATCTCCCTACCCCATTTCATGTGTATACAAGCGCGTGCGCTCGATCGGCTTCCGTCATTCTCGCTTCGCTCCCGTTTACATTAGTTGTAACGTCAACGTCGGCCCCACTCGTTCACTAGGCGCTAACGGAAAGCAACGCACAAACACAACGTAATGATAACACAAACACTAAATACAGACATCATACACTAACGGAAACGCCGAGTGAACGTAACGGAAACTTGGTGTGCGCCCCCAATGCTGCTTCGCATCCCCTCATCGCGCCCTAGTGGGAGATGGTGTAATTTTTTTCCAAAATGCTCTAGCAGAGAAAATTCAATATAACACTTGAGTTTTATTATTTCATTTATTCACAATAAGCTGCGGCATTTGAGAAAGCAATACAAGATAAACAAATATGCAGAAAGCTACCCCCCCCAAAAAAAAGCAGAAGACAGATCACGTGAAATCAGCAGCACTCAAGCTTTAAGCGCAGCGTGTCGAAATGAAGCCCAGAATGCTGCAAAAGGATGTACAACAAACGACGGAAGCGTAGCCGCCGGGAACTATCCCCGAAGGACCATCCATCAGATCCATTGACAACGCAATGGTTCAGCTGATTGCTTCCTGCATAATTTAGGAAAAAAAGTAGTACATGATGACTGTAAATCATGCCACAGACACGAAAACTGAGGACACTCAAGCCACAGATACTCATTAAATCCCATACAGGGTGCCAGTCCACGAGAACACACAGGTTATCACCGCATAGTCAATACTAAAATGAACGACAAAGTTTGACAGAGCAGCGCTAATTCAACGGACTACACAACGAAGACAATATCACAAGAAGTCAATATCAAGAAGCAGGTCCCATGTACTCTTGTGTCAGCCAGCCGCTCCGTGATAAAAACACACATCCGCGCCGCGAACAAAGTGCAAAACGCGCGAAACTTTTCCATACGTTTCTTAAACGATACCTCTACCTCTGCTTAATCTTTCGAAACTATTTTTCACTAAAATGAGCGAATTTCGGTACTTTCGATGCCAGTACCAAGAATACCGCTCTCTTGTGTCTCTTGCTTGTCCTTGTCTTTTGTGCGCGCTAAATAAGTTTAAATTATGGAATACCGCTCTCGATTAACTTGCTAAATTTATACGTATTATTACTGATTATTGCAGTTGCATCTTAATCTGTGGTTAACGTCCTACGTCCCGCCTATTAGGCGCTTACAGTTTGTATGCTTACGGCCGCTCCATAAGGAAAACGTACCTACATTTTGTTTTGCAAAACAGGCTTCGGGGCAAGTTGGCGTTGAACTTTACGTTCTTAATTTGCTGCGCAGCTATGAAACTTTTCGTAATGGACATTTTTGAAAATTGTTTTTGCGTGAATATGTATAGCTTCCAAACGTACAGCCTCGAGCAAAAATTAAAAAAAAAATTAGTCCCACTTAACAACACAAATTAACAATAAAGGGTACAAACATTGCGCCACCGATGTCAATTTCATCTTCACTACATACTGAGAGAAATGAGGGAATGTCGACCAGTCTACTCAACACACAGGTCTTTGTAAACGTCCGGCAGGAGGCCACTGATGGTGTTGCACGCCGAGGCGTCACGATGTGTGCACCATGATTCGAGGAATTTCCTTTTTTCCTTTTAGATGCGAAGTATCTTATGCCGGAGTTTAATCCGGTGGTGGTGGTGGTGGTGTGCGGCGTGACCGCCCTTACTGCGCATGCGCATACCCTCTCCACTCACCATCTCCCCTCCTCCTCTCCACTTTCCCTCTCCCCTCCCGCTTTCCACTCTTCTTCTGAAACGCGGGCTAGACATGCCGAAATTCTCTCCCGCGCAACGCCGCGATGAGCACCAGCGCATGCGCGTCCCCTCCCGCTCTCTCTCCTCTCCTACGCTGCCCCCCCTCTCGCACGCCTGCCGACTGCGTTCCCCGCTCGCCCTGTGAGAATTAACGGCCAGGCTAAGGGAAGACAAGACGCGCGTTCCACGACGCGACGTCGGTAGCATGCCCAAAGAACACCAACGGAGCGCGATCGTGCAAGTGCTCCGGTTTCGCATCGCCTCATGGTCCCCTTTAGCGGGAAATGGTGTAATTTTTTCGTTCGCCGGCCAGCATCGCTGCATTGTCCAGGTCCAAACTATGTCCTGTCTTCGAGCACTGTTCGCCAGAAAGAGATAGAAAGAAATGTTTTTTTCACAGAGACACTCTACTAGAAGGTGAACATCCTGACAGTTTTAGCTGTCTGGTCGGGGAGATAAACTGAGATTTAATAGTGTATCCACGCCTGCTTCCCTTCCCCCCACCAAAAAAGAAAACTATATATCTGGCCTTGGCAGCACGACGAAAAAGACAGAGAAAAGAAACCCGCAATGGCGCGCTCCTTCCGTCCTGTTTTTTCTCAGTTTCGCCACGTATTTCAAGTACGCTCCTCCCTCAGCAACAACTGCTCATATCTTAGGAAGGTGCCGTCTCCTTCATAATCTTCCCCTCCCCCAACGATGCTGAGCCGTGCTCTCTAATGGGTTGCAGAAATAAGCGCTTTTTTTTTATCCTCACAACATTGCTACTAAAATAACCCCTCTTCCAACGAAACGTCAAGCGCCCCACAACCCGTTTTTGTGCCAAGGAACCCCTGCCTTCCTTTCGCATTCCCCGTCACACACAAACTTGTCTCGCCAGCCCCCCTCTCCCTTTCTTGTTATGGATGGCCCACATCCTCCGAAGTGTCAATTACGTCTGTATACTGATATCTCGGATAGCACATATCATATCAAAATAATTTTTTCACCAAAATGAGCACGTATATGCAAGACTTCGATTTGGGCGAGTTGGTGCATGCTTAGCTGGGAAAAAACAGCGTTCCTTTGGCATCGAGCCCTTTCATCTCTTCGAGTTCAGGAAAAGAAGACAAGTATCCGCAGCAGCAACGTGTCTGTTCTTGGAAACGTCGACGTTCCAGACGATGTCATGAAAGTGTTGAACAAAGGGCCAAAGTTCTGTGCTCCACCTTCTTTCAGACGTCAGAGTATGCTGGCCATGGTCCGGCAGGTTGCTGACCGGTGTGGTGAACAAAGGAGAGAGAGCGCCATTGTGGACGGTGTAGAGTGTTTGAAACGATGCTCTGCCGTCAACACCATGAAGAAGCCGCCTCTTGAAAAAGTGTCCAGCACCCTCAAGAATCGCGGCATCGTTCTGCTTCAAGCTGAAAAGGAAGGTGGTTTCGCAATGTTGCCGAAAACACTGTTCAAGGAAAAAGCTATGCGCATGATGGAGAAGAATTTCAAGCCGGTTGCATTTGATCCGAAGGAGCAGAAAGGCCGTGCTCTTCAATTGCTGGATGACCTCAATTTAGTCAACCTCGGACTACAAGCAAAGAAAGAGGAAAAAGGCTTCCTTGAAGTATTCTTTACGGTGAAGACTCACAAACCTGGAACCCCTCTTCGAGTCATTGTGTCTGAGAGTGGAACGTGGCAGCGCCTTGTCAGCTGGTACCCGCAGAAGAACCTTCAATGCCTGGTGAGCAATGACCCTTTCGTAGTGCGCAGCTCTTTTGAAGTTGTAGCGTCTTTAGAACACTTGAGCCAGGGTTAGTACAGTGGTTTTTCTATAGATATAGAAGACCTTTGTTATTCATTCCCTCATCAAGAGTTGTTCAGAGCGGTTCGAGGGAAGATTGACGATTTAGGAGAATTAAATTTTTCAAATGATGTGGGCCTATCAAGCAACAACTTCCTGGAATTCATCTTAACACAGCGCACACACACGAACACAGAAGAATAAGGAAACGACGACACGAGCGCTGTTTGAGTAAGGTGGATAATTGGGCAAGTTGGTATATCTTCATCTTAACACAGCGCACACACACGAACACAGAAGAATAAGGAAACGACGACACGAGCGCTTCTGTGTTCTGTGTCCGTGTGTGTGCGCTGTGTTAAGATGAAGACATACCAAGTTGCCCAATTATCCACCTTACTTATTCCTGGAATTGTCAAAGTTTTATTTGGATTCTGCGGTTGTACAGATGGAAGACAAGTTTTATGTGCAAATGAATGCTATATGTATCGGATCCTCGGTGGCACCCTTCCTGTGCGACATCTTTTTTCTGTGGTTAGCGCACGCATTAGATCGAGGTTGCAAGACGGAAATGTCGTGAAAATATGTGGCTATGTTGATTTTTTTATTGTCTTGAAAGGAGCTGCAGGCGAGAACTTCAACAGAATTATTGCTAACGTAGTTAGTGTTTTTGAGGATGAAAGCCAGGGATTAAAATATGCCTTTGAAGTCCCAGACAATGATGAACTTCAGTTTTGGATATGGACTGCGTTTCTTGCATGACCATACATGCTGGGAGTACCTTCCAAGGTCAAAGAAGGCGCTGCTTCCTTTTGATAGGGCTCACTCCAAGCTAGTTAAGAGGGGCATCATAACGAATTGCCTTAACTCAGCCTTAACTAAGTCGTGTGTTCATGTTATGTCAATCAAATTGCCCGGCTCAAGGAAGCTGGCTATCCCTCGATGGTGATTTAAAGTGTTTGTGAAGCGCTGCTGCAGAAAATTAAACGACCAGAACGCAGCGCTGCAGCAGAGAAGAAAACAAAAGAAACGTCCATGTGATTCCATATATCCACCGGGTGTCCCACAATATAAGAAGACTAGGGTCCAAACACAACGTTGAAGGGGTGTGTTCAGCACCCTGCAAGCTCTCTAAATTATGTGCGATGACAAATAAAGATTCACGATGGCAATGCACTACGAAGCACAGAACGCGCTACACACGATGCGTTTGCAGCGTGATTTACAAGATACCCGTTACTTGTGGACGCCACTGACCTCCATTAAAAAGGCTGGACGGCGCATCCACGCTCTGCGAGGCGGGCGCTTGTGAAGCCACCGGAAGGTGCCCTGTTTGTCCCGGAAGCCGGCGTCTTCTGTGCGTCTCAGTCGCGCAATTCAAATATTTTCGGGTGGCAGCTGTTGTTACGATTGTTTTTATTTTTTTATTTTTTCAAACTCTGCGATTACGCGTCACTTTAGACGCCGACGAACGCTACACAAAAGATGACAGACGCCGTGCCGACACCGTCCGAATACGGCGGAGTGCTGCAACGTACAAAATGCGTAAAAAGTAATGCAACTTTGAGGTACTTGCGCGTGAAATGTTTTCCCTGACGACTTTTCCGGTCGATTCGTACAGTTTACTGCGGTACAAGCAGGTATTTCTTTAAAAAAAAAGAAGAGAAAAGCTCCTTTCCGGGACAAAACGGCGGCTTCCGGTGGCTTCACGCTCGCGTGCTCGATGCGCCATCCAGCTCCTCCTAGTGGAGATCAGTGGTGGACGCCAGTATATAGGGCAGACCGGAAGGTGTTTCAATGAAAGAGTGAAGGAACACAATCTGAATGTGCGTAACAAAACGGGAAGCTTTCTGGCAGAACATTGCAAACAGTGCGGATGTGCGCCCACTTTTGAGAACACGCAATTTTTAAAGAAGGCAAACGGCAAAACAGAACGTGAAATCGTGGAAGCGTTTTTTATCACGGAAGCAGGAGACAGTTGCATCAGCAAGCCATCTATTTTGCTCACTGACGCTGCGATTCAATATCCAAGAGGTTTAATTTAAATCATTTCCTTTACCGTGTGTTTTGTTGGTAATCCTCTAATTTTCCATCGACTCACTCTCAATCACCGTTATCGCGGTAGGTGAGCCTGCGCCTCGAAAATGGATTGTTGATTGTTTGGTGGTTTTTTTGTCGGTTTTTTCTGTTGCTTGTTCATCGTTGTTAGGAACTGCTTTTATCGGTTCGTCACTTTTGTTCTTCTTATATGAGTGTAGAGGATGCGTGCGCTTGGTGTAAGTCATGTACACGTGTTAGCTTTCAGTGAATATGTAGTTTGCATACCTGATGCTTTTGATTGGCGATTTGATTGGAATGGCGTGTTCGGTTTGATGCGTTGTAAAAACGAGCGGTAGGTGCAATAAAGATGTCAGTTGTAAGTTCAGCGCTCGTCCAGTCTACTGTGTTCCTGCGTCCTCGTCCTTTATTGCGCTGTTTTTCCCCAGCTAAGCACGTATATGCGTTTTAAAAATCTGTACCAAACGCCTTTCTCTAGCTCAATTCGCTAAATTTATAAAAAAATTAATACTGATTTCAGTTTTTCATGTTCTATTAGCTGTGTTACATGAAACATCAAGATTATTTACACGTAATGATAGACCTCGACCTGGCGCTTATTAATACCGAAAGCGGACAGAAATTACCCTTTATTCATACTAACCAGACCAAAGATATCTTCTTACCAATTAGGCTTACTTATAACACTTAGCTCATTATTGAATCAACCCACAACTATTATGTTTTCCGTTAATGCGTATCTCTAGAGTCACTCCGAGCTCCAAATATTACAGTGGTGTGTTACCGCAGCTATCGACATTGAAACAAAAACACGTGGACCAAAAAGTGCGTTTTCAAAATTTCCGCTGTTTTTTTTTTTTTACTGCCATCCTGTAATGTTAGCCTAGATTTGGTAACCTGTTTGCTTATTAGCAAAACAGTACCTAATTTTACCACTTTTCGACAAAAACGACACAGATAAATAAAAAAGAGCTCACTCACCAGTTTTGCGTCGCACCTGCGACCGGCCACTCGCGAGATTACAATGTGTTGTTTGTTGCACGGCACCATAACACGATTTAATTCCCGCAACTTGCTGTTGTCGATGACAACCTTCGTTGAAGCTTGTAGACGCTTGCATGTCCGCAAGGTGCACGGAACGATTTCCTTTTTCCCGAACGCGGCCGAAGGCTTAGCACAATCCTCGCTGCACTTCGATTCGGGTGGCTTGGCCTGTGCCATGTTTGTGAATTTTGTGAATTTGTGTTTATTCACAACAAGGTTGCGAGGATGACCAGGCAAAAAAAGCTGCATTGAGCTGCATTGAGCATGTTGGCTGTTATAAAAGGGTTCGATTTCAATAACTCGATGACTTTTCAAATGATATAAAACGATGGTTTCCAAATGATATAAAACGTTTATTTACATATTTACAACTGTTAGAGTGCTAAAGAAGGATCCTTCAGCTATCGTTGCCTGAACGCCTCTCTTCACTCCTCGGCGGCCGACTCCCACCGCGCCGGGCACCCTCTCTCCTTCTTGTTAGCTGCACCATTCGGTCCAGCAAAGGGGGTACAAGCGTGGTCATCATCCAGTTCCAGCTCCGAGAACATATACGCATGGGTCCCAATCGCCCAACCTCTACCTTGGGAAGGCATGTGTCGGTGAAAGACCCCGTGACGGTTCGGGCGAAAGGGAAGATCTTTAACAATGGTTTCTGGGGGCCGGCCGCCCGGCGAGGCTGCCTACGTCACTCCTCCAGCAGCCAATGAAAGCCGCTGAGTGATGTGCCAGAGTATTTCTGGCATGAGCACCGGAGTATAATCATGGAATGGGCGCCCTTTCGCTCCGTCCATCGCCCGCGGGAGGAGAACGGCGGTGAATGAACGTCTATACTCCGGTACATTCCGATGTGTTCGAGTTGGGGAGAGGTCACGAGAGTTAAGCGGGAGCATTATCCCCCAAGACCTCCCGGCTGGGTGTATTTTTGTTTGCAGTGTAGGTGAATGCCTCGCGCACCTTTCTTTCGTATCAAGGATGCAGCACGGGTACGTTGTTCTCGTCAGTTTTCTCGCCGCCATCGAAATGCCGGGAACTGAGGCGTGACGATTTCTGAGCCTAGAAAATGTGCGGCTCAGCGTGCGTGCACCATGAAAAACCGATTACAGTATGTTTAGAAAAGCTAGTTTCGGTTCCTACTGTACCTTGACGTCACAACACCGTATGATCTTCTCGTCACGTGCTCGCGCAAGATAAGCTGACGTTTCCATGGCCGCTCCGCACCATGGCTCCGTCGGTGGCGCACAAGCATCCATTTTGAATGCTTTTGTGACAAACAAGCTGCCATTTTTTAAGTTTTGTTACCTCACGTCATCAATACTAGCCAGGCTGTTGCGAGAAGTCGTCAGAATTAGTACTGTAGCCTGACGTCAAGCTAGTGTCGATGTCGGTAGGTGCGCCATGGGAAAATGGATTCTAATTTCGAAATAAAATATGTTAGCATTTGCTAAGCCTCACACTTGCTCAGAGCAGTCTCTGTATACAGTAGATTTGTAGGCAGAGTAAACTTGCCTTCGAAAACTGGTGTCAGTACCCCTTTAAAGGGACGCTAAAGAGAATGAATCGGTTTAGATCGATAAATTGTGCTCTGAGAACTCTAGTGACGTTATTTTCGCCATTATATGTTTATGAATAGAGGAGAACATCAAGTTCATAGTTCCAATTTCGGCCGAAATCTCCCTGCGTGACGTTACGGATTTCAAAAGGTATTTATTGTATTTTGGCGCCATTGGCTCAACAATATTACCCCAAACTTGGTATGTTAAGTCTATGGCCCCTTCAGAGGACAATGTACTTCATTTTGACCGATTGGGAACTACGTAGTCCCTAGTAGGGGCCGTCAAACCTTGTGACGTCATGGCGAATGGTGCGGAAAATTGAAGGTGGCGTCGCCTGCCACATTTTGTTTTTGCGCGTTTTCTCGTTTACTAAGTGTCTTCTCGTAGCAAGCGTGGTGTTTTTGGTATCGTGAAAGAGTACTTAACTAATATGAGAAAAATCGTTCTGCTCTTTAGTGTCCCTTTAAGCGATTTTCCTTTGATAGTACATTGGTGTGCTCGGTCAAAAACTTTTACTGTATGATATCAAGTGATTTTTGCTTTCTCGCCCTAGTTTCGTGCCAAAGTTGGCGTTTATAAATCTTTAGAGAAACAAGCAAGACTAAATGCATAACAAAAAAACTTTTCAATAGCATATGTTCTCAAGCATGAGCTGTTGCCACGTAATGAGCGAAGAAAAGTACATATATGGCGCCTTTGTTTCACAAGAAATATCAGTAGTAAGTAGCTTTCTGCGAGTTCGTTGACCTTGTCTTGGTGCACTTACCGGTTTCACTATGTCGATTTACCAACTAGCTCGGACACAGAATCCAGTTTAACACACTTCCATACCTCGCAATCCTCAAAGGCTAGGGGGGAGGGGGACAAAAAACTGGCATACGTTTTCGCTTATTGCTTCTGAGGACTGCAGTAACCTCACAAGCAGCTAATAGTGATTGCCAGTAAAGTTCTTAGACGTCAGCAATCCTTCTGGTACACGCAATTATACGGTGCGTGAATGAAGGAACATAATGATCTGTGTTCACGTGACAGCTACTAGCCCCTTCCCAATCTGAGTACGCTCTTTCGCAAGCGAACACCATAGAACCAGGTGAAAAACTTTTGGAACTTCTCTTCCTTATTGTCGGTATTTTCTTTACGTAGAGAGGGCTGCATGTCGGGAGATTTATCGCCGCGCCCGTGCAGCCAGGAGTCTCGCGGGTGAATCGCGAGAGCTGGCAGGCATGTGCTAGTACCGCTTCGTTGCTCGCAAGCACAAACGCTTACCTTTTCAGCAATGGGACCAAATCCAAAAGCGCTCTCCATGTGGCTCCCAGCATACACGTCGTTGAATGCTTGATCTCAAGCACTCAGCTTGCGGCGTGCACTAGCTTCAACGGAAGATGTTGACAAAAAAACGCACTGCGCAGCACGGGAGCCGTTCTTTCGTACTTGCCGATGAGCCAAGGAATCGGAGATTGCAGTGACGCGTACTATATCTTCTGATCCTACGCCGGTTGCCATAGAAGCCGTGGAAGTACACACCCTGAAGAAAGCAAATATATCGTAGAACAATCGCCACCATTCGCATGTAGCAAGGGTACACACGACCAGATTCAAAGGTCGCCTGTTGATGACGACGGTGATGCGAAGTTCCCGTGTTCCCTGTGTAATTGTAGCCTCCGACAATACATTGCCTCTGAGATTATTATCACTATACCGGTCGCATTACCTTTAGCAGCGCCGTTTCGTGCCAATCTTCCTAGACTATGGCAAAAAAACCAAGAGACACTGAAATATTGTTCGTTTGACAACATATTTTTTTCCTAGCAAAGCTTTATAGCGTGTTTTTTTTAACTGCTGCTGACGTATGCAGGTGGCAAATGCGTAGCCTTCGAGATTTACGTTCTTCTTTTCCCGAGTAGGGCGTCATTCGGGCGTTGTCTCGACGATTGAGAGTTAAATTTTGGTTAACTGTGCAATATGTACATAGCCAGAAGGTTAGGGGAAGGGGGGGAGAGAGGGTGGTGTTCGGGATGCCACTCACCTCCGCCCCTCTCTATGCTTATTTCTAACGCTCTCTCTGTTTATTTGGACCCACACGTATACAAACACATGCAAAAAAAATGTATATTACAAAGCAGTCGGACCCCCCTCTACCCCCTCCCCCCCCATTGCGTGTGCCCCTGCTGTGCCATCAGCTTGTCTTAATATCCCACTGTTGTCGTTATAACATGTAGCAGGTTATAACATGTAGCAGGTAACATGTATCAATCGCTGATAAGATCTTGGAGAATATGTTATTTTTTCTGTCGCAGTAGGAATGAAGATTCATTTTATTTCATGCGGTAAATTTCATGCGAGCATAGGAATGTGCGCTATCTCTGTGTGTATTGTAACGCAGTGGTAAGCGGTGTCAACCACAATGCCACAAGTCAACTGCGGTTCCTCCTTCGTGTGTCGCAGGTACGTTGCACTTGTGTCGTCTGTGAGTCGTTGGCACGTTCATCATACGAGCCAGAAGGACTCCTTCAAAAAAATTTGAAGTAAGCGCCCGCAGCGTGACGTGTCCCTTTGGACAAATTTATTTGTGGTGCTTAGCGGGTGTGCGTCTAACTTGTGCTGCGGCGTGCCATGCGTGTGCAGCAGCTGCAGCAGAGTGAGGTCAGCCACTTCAATGTAAACATGCCTAGTTTCATGGTAATACGTACGCTGCGTACACGTACTGAAACTTTTCAGCTGATGCGTGATCATGAGTTTAAAAATAAGTTATTGCTATAAAATCAGCGACTAGTGATGTCATGTGAAGTGCTTCAATGTACAAGAATATGTGCACCACACTGTAAACGAAACAGGCGCTCTAACGAGGAAAGCTCAGCGTGATTTCACATTAGAAAACGCGCACGAAGACCTGTTGTAATCGTTTCATGACATGTTTAAGCACTATATAAGCATGCGGTAATATCAAAACTTTTACCGTTGTTTCAGCGAGGAGGATGGATGGATACGAGGGGCCGCACAATACTGTTCTAGTCAGAATCACGCAAAGTCAACCCATGAACTGTTGAACGTGTGGGGAATGTTACGAATAATGCAAATAACGGTGTCGTATATTACAAGCGCTATATTGCGTGGTATATGTAGGCAAATGATCAGTGAAATGAAAACAAAAGCCGAAACACGGAAAGCTTTTCACGGAAAAGTTGCCATGCGGACTCGTGTTCATTGCATCCGTTGGCATGTGATACATATCGATGCTTCTGAAAACAAGAAAAGACAAAAAAGGTGTAGCATTCAAAAAAAGGCCTTTACACCAAACCATTGTTATTGGGTGGAATTTGTGAACATACGCCTATAGTACACCCAAATGTAAAAAAAGGGGTGTGCAAAGGGAATTTTATGTCGACATTCCACACTTTTGGATAATTGTGGCAAAAAAAGGGCGTCTGATGTGTGTTTTATAATCAAACCGCTCATAAGGGTGTGAAACGCTTTGTAGTGTAGAAGCTTGGCACATCTTCAGACTTCAAGACGCATGTGTTAGTCATCTGTCCATCGCCTTGAATAAAGACGAAATTAACTTGATAAACAAGATGTGGTAGTGTATCGGTTCTGTTAATGGTTTTATCATTTCTATGTAAAGGAATATGCGCAGTTATTGTGAAATACTTATCGGGAATGTATGTATGTGCTTTCTTATGGAATAAAGGTCAGTTGTTAGCCTTTCCTGGTCCTTGTGTACTTTTTTCGTTGTGTCTTCATGTGGTGTGGCAAATGTTCGGCAAGCTAAATTCAACGACCTCGCTGTGCCGTCAATAATGTTGTTTCTCTCTCCCTCTCTATGCAGCCTAGCCAACTAACCCACCTTTCCGTTTTTTTGACTGGTTCGCATTACATCGATTCTCACAGTGCGTGGGATCTGCCGGATCTTTTTTTTTTTAATGCGAAGCATTTCTTAGCGAACTTCTGCGGCTTTGAGCGTATCTATCTATCTATCTATCTATCTATCTATCTATCTATCTATCTATCTATCTATCTATCTATCTATCTATCTATCTATCTATCTATCTATCTATCTATCTATCTATCTATCTATCTATCTATCTATCTATCTATCTATCTATCTATCTATCTATCTATCTATCTATCTATCTATCTATCTATCTATCTATCTTTCTGTCTGTCTGTCTGTCTGTCTGTCTGTCTGTCTGTCTGTCTGTCTAGCCGCCTACGACTTTTTGCTCTCCGGGCCGTTTCGTTAATTGGATGTATACCAAAATTGGTGTGGCATAACATGACCGTATTGCGAACACAAATGACAGGTCATAACATGAAAATCATGACACGCATGTCATGAACAGCATGATTTACATTCCACAGCCTCGGGGCTCTTGCGGCCGTTCCATTAAATTCATATATACCAAAATTGGTATGGCTTGACAAGAGTTCATCACGAACATAATGACTGGTCCTAACGTGGAAATCATGACACGCATGTCATGTGCAGCGTGATTTACATGACATGGTCTCGGGGCGCTAGCGGCCGTTTAAGTGAATAGATATATACGAAAACTGGTATGACGGGACATTTCTTTATGGCGAACATAACTCACTCGTGGTAACATGAAAATCTTGCCATGCATGTCATGTACGACATGATTTACATGCTACGCTCATGCCGCACTCGCGGCTGTTTCGCTAGATATACACCAAAATTAGTATTGCTTGATCTGACTTTATGAAGAACATGAATAGCAGGAGGTAACATGAAAACCACGACATGCATGTCACGTATGTCATGATTTACATGCCACGCTCATGGTGCGGTCGCGGCCGTTTCGCTAGCTTGATATAAACCAAAATTGGTATTGCGCGACGCGACTGTGTGAAGAACATCAATAACAGTTCGTAAGATGGATACCACGGCATGGATGTCATGATTTACATGCCACGCTCATGGAGCATTCGCGGCCGTTTCGCTAGCTTGATATACACCAACACTGGTATTGCGCGACGCGACTGTACGAAGAACATAAATGAGAGGTGGTAACATGAAAATCATGACATATGAGACATGTACGACATGGTTTACATGCCACGCTCTTGGTGCACTCGTGACTGTTTCGCTAGATTGATATACACCAAAATTGGTATTGCGCGACGCGGCTCTATCACAAACATAAATGACAGGTGGCAACTTGAACATCGTGATATTCATATCATTTACGGCATGATTTACATGCCACGCTCATGGTGCGCTCGGGGCCCTTTCGCTCGCTTGATATACTCCAAAAGTGGTATCGCGTGACGCCACTGTATGACGAACGTAAGTGAGAGTGGTAACATGAAAATAATGACAAGGAAGTAGTGATTCAGAACTATCGATGGTACTGTCGATACTATCGACAGTTGAGTCACTATCGAACTATCGATGGTAAAAGATACTATCGATAGTGCTATCGATAATAAGTACTATCGATAGTTTAAAATCAACAGCGCAAACTCGTTGAAGAAAAAAATTACGTCATCTCCCACTAAAGGGAACCATGTGAGGATGCGAAGCAGCGCATGGGCCGACTTAAAGTTCCGTTCATGACGGGCACCTTGCCCGATGTTAACGCGTCCTTGCAAGTGGAGCACACCTTGAATTCACTGTAGTTGCTGTTGCTGTTAGTCGTCCCGAACTCTTGTTGGAGCACGCCACGCGGGTGCATCGCGCGTCTGCAGTAGCTCGTTCCCGGACGCCATCACGTGATTGCTGAGAGAGTGTAAGGGGGAGAGGCCACAGCGTCTTACCCAGCCCCTCACACAGGCCCGAACGCACTAGCGCGTGCCAGCACACATGGTTTTGTCTGCATTACGCCAAGCTAGGACAGCATACTGCAGCCCGGGCCCCTAAAGTGTTCTGCACGTATCATCATCAAGGCGATCGAAGAACAAGAAGAGAAAGACTTCTCCTTGGCGCGAGCGCGCGCTCAGATGGCTATGCTAGGTGGTAGAAAGCGGACGGTCGCCAATGGTACTACGGACACCGAGCAAAAGCTTCTTCGCATCAAATAATTTTGGTTCCCCGCGCGCGTGGTACATAGTGGAGCCGGAGGAGCAGGCTGAAGGGCAAGAAAGTTGACATGCTTGTGTTCTTCACCAGAGTGCTTCGCTGACACATGGTCATAAAATCAAACTATTCAGCTGTAGCGGAAAGGAAGCCGTTACATCGGGTGGAACTGCGCGGCCTCAATTTTATATTGCAGTTGACGATTTCAAAATAAACAAATTATCAAGAACTAAGTTTGTTAATTGTAAGATGTAACTGGTTGATTTTAAGTATTAATTTATTGGTGGACATATGCCGCCATTTTCACTGCGCAAATACTTTCTCTCCATAAAAATTTCCTCAAATTAAGCGAAGCTCATAGTAGGCTATCGCGAATATTTTGGCAATTTGGCCAGCCACCAACAGCATCGTTATTCGCACCACTATGGATATAGTTTGTCACGTGGTTGTTATGGTGAAGAATGCTGCAGCAAGACTGGCAAATACGAAGCTCTTTGTTTTTGGTCGAACTTGTGCCCAGAAAACCAAAACTCAGAATACAAGCGATACACACTGAGCGCTGTCTGCGGCGAGATCAGTCGCCGGCCATCGAGTAATCTGATAACCGGTGGAACGCTTCGCCTTGTATACATCAGTCATGAAACCTTCCAGCGTTATCGCTGGTGCTCGCGTAAGCTCTCGAATAAACTTGAATATTCGCGTCCGGCGCGTAATCTTAAAATGTCAATCAATCGCGAAGCTTCTCAAACATTGCGACGCGGTGTGCGTCAAACACAGCTAGTAACAGTCTGTGGGTGAAACCCGAATACATCAACACAAAGCAGTAAACACGCGTGGCAGTACTATCGCTAGTAATATTACCGATGGTACTACCAATTCGACTATCGATAGTTTGTCGATAGTAGTACTATCGATAGTTTGTTTACACTATCGATGGTTTCAAAGAAACTATCGATACTATCGATAGTCACTTTACCGATAGTTCTGCATCACTACAAGGAAGCCATGTACGACATGATCTACATACCATGCTCATGATGCTCTTACGGCCGTTTCGCTAGATTGATATATACCAAAATTGGTATTGCGCGATGTGACTGTGTGAAGAACATCAATAGGAGGTGGTAACATGAAAACCATGACAAGAATGTCATGTATGTCTTGATTTACATGCCACGCTCATGGTGCAGTGGCGGCCGTTTCGCTTGCTTGGTATACACCAACATTGGTATTGCGCGACGCGACTGTACGACGAACGTAAGTGAGAGGTGGTAACATAAAAATCATGACATGCATGACGTGTACGACATGATTTACTGCCACGCTCATGGGGCACTCGTGGCCCTTTCGCTAGACTGATATACACCAAAATTGGTATTGCGCGATGTGACTGTGTGAAGAACATGAATAACAGCTGGTAACATGAAAACCGTGACATGCATGTCATGATTTACATGACATGCTCCTGGTGCATTCGCGACTGTTTCGCTGGCTTGATATACACCGAAATTGGTATTGCGTGACCCGTCTGTATGAAGAACAGAAGTGACAGGTGGTAGCATGAAAACCATGACATGCATGTCATGTATGGCGTGATTGACATCCCACGCTTCTGGTGCACTCGCGGCCTTTTCGCTCGCTTAATGTACACCAACATTCGCATTGCGCGATGTGACTGTATGATGAACATAAGTGACAGCTGGAAACATGAAAACCATAATATGCATCTAATGTATGGCATGATTTACATGCGATACTCATGGTGCACTCGCGGCCATTTCGCTCGTTTGATATGCACCAAACTTGGTACTGCGCGATGTGACTGTATGAAGAACAGAAATGGCAGGTCCTAACATGCAAATCATGTGATATGCTTGTCATGTAGGTTATGATTTACATGACACTGTCATGGTGCGCTTCCGGCCGTTTTGTTAACTGGATATATACTAAAAATTGTATGGCATGACAAGAGTGCGTGATGAACATAAATGACAGGTCATGCATTGTATATACCAGTATGTGCGTTTCATAAGCATGGTATATACCATATTGTGCATTTATGCGTGCGTGGAAAACATGCGATATATGGTGAACTGGATGCCATGGCATGAATTATTTCATGATTTCATTTGTGTCAAAGACAAACAAGGCGATGTATGCAGCTCTTTTCTCGCTGCTTCGCATTACATCGATTCCTACAGTGCGTGGGATCTGCCGGATTTTTTTTGTTTTTGCTTTGAGCCAAGTGCTACAAAGTGTATCGAAGTCTATCTGTAAATTGAGTAGTTGTGGGAATATCGAGGGCTCATCAGTCACGCCGACTTCACTGGTGCCTATAGGGTAACTCATGGTCCTATGTGAGAACGGTACTCAAGTTAGATCAATTACGCCAGTTTTATAGGAACGAAGTAAGACGGTACGGAACGGTGCGACGAAGTGCGTATTAGAAGTATCGGTCGTGGTCGTATTCCTCCGGGCTCGAGCAGCGATTGGCTTGCTTAGTGATGAGTAAATATGTGATGTTTATTACACTGTTATAAAAGCGAATAGCCAGCAGTGCATGCAACCACAATTTACGTTGCCCCGACATGACGCCTGTATAGGGCTTTCTTCCTAAGCAGTTGCAAGCACAGTTGTGGCTCTGTGGTAAAATATTTGACTGCCACGCAGAATGCATGTGTTCGATTTCCTTTGGAACCGCGATTTCTATTGTTTGCGTATATCGTAATTTAACTCAACGCTATCTTTTGAACATTTAAAAAGTGTATTCTCGGTGTTGCTGGGTTTGCATACTGTAAGTACGTGTGGCGCATACCCGCATTTCATGGGCCGTGGTACGTGCTACACGTGACTGAGGGGAAAGGATTTCATGACGTACGCGACAAGCATATCATGTTATTCATGGCACCTGTTAATCGTGTTTGTCATGCACTCATGTCCTCCTAAGCCAATTTTGGTTTATGCCATGTTAAGGAGGCGACCGCGAAGACGCCCAGGTGTAGGCCTCTAGAGAAATAGATAAGAACGGTCGAAGTGCCTTTGGTCGGCAAAGAAATGACTCCCATTTTATGTACAACCGTCTCCTGCGGTGACCAATCGGCTGGGTGGACTTTCTTTTACTGCGGTGCCCCTAGCTGTTGGCGCTAGCTGTACATAAAACTGAGGCGGCAGTTTCGTGACCAGATGGGCTATTGAGGGACTATGGTATTACTGTATGACGAGCGTGACTGGTAGGTCATGATTTAAACAACATGAAATGCCTGACGCGTATGTCGTGAAACCTTTTCCAGTCATGTGTGGCTCATACCCGCATACCACGGCCCTTGATATGCGGGTATGCGCCACAGGTGATTCCCAGTCTATATCAAACCAGGATAGCCAAAATAGACATTGAAAACGTTATAAGGCACTTTGCGTAGCACGAACAAGAAAAAATCCAGCCAGCTCCACTTGGCGAACACTGTCGAAACAGTGAAGCTTATGCCCGTCATTCATCAGGCTATATCGTACTTCTATCTTTTCCAAGTCTTCATTTCGCGGGCCCTTAGCTTCGCCCTCCCTTGCGCGAACATCATGGTTGGCTCGGTGACGGCATGCCCGTTCTCGCGTCTGCTCTTGTTGACGCTCACGCCGGGTGACTCCTTCATCGGGAGAGCGAGAAATGTTCCCCATTCTGAAAGCGCACACTCCTGAACACTGACAGGCTATTTTACACTCCACTGCGCCTCACCGTCACCCCATCTTGGCGCGTTTCTCGAAGGTCCTCCGCCCTCGCATCTTGCCCCATTCCCTCGCGTATCACAGCACGCCCTCGCCTCTCGCAGCACGGCGGCGCCCTCTCCTTCCTAGTGCGCCTCACTCTCGCCACGCCGCAAGGCCAAAGGCCACGTGATCAGTTCTAAGCCGACCCCGGACATGAAAGCCTCGACTAAGAACAGCGTCGCTGTTAGACGACGCGCAGCTTGCTATAGGTGGAGATATTAATGTGTCAGAACAACGCTTACATATTGTGGGGAACGGCGATAACCACCGTCCACACTGGCGGTGATATGACCCAGCAGCGAGGAACACCGCGCATGCCCCCGGTTTATGGACATGTTTGACTACCGCGCAGTGCGAACGGCCACGGAGCAGTGGTTGACAAACGTTCTCGAGGTGAACTCGTGTGCGCGGCGTGCGGTCCGCCGGGGCCAGGGTTAACGGCCCCGACGCGGAAGTTGTTTGTGGAAGTTGCTTTTATGTTTCGCTCTTGTCGCCGTAACGTTTTCCTTACACTAATGAATAATTTTTAGTTAGCGCTAATTTATTTAGAGTAGACAGCAAACCCTATAACTGGCGCCCAACGAGGAATCGGCCACGTCTACTGCCAACAAGAAATGGGGCCGCTCGCAAGAAGCTTCCTGGGGCGATGGAGTGCCTAGACTTGGCATCGGCAGAGTTCTGCGCGGCGCGGGCAGACTCCGCGTCCGCAGCCTACTGCGCAGCGGGGGGCGTTGCGGTCCCAACTATGGCCTGTGCGGCGGCATGGCGACCAACATGGCGAGCATGACGACCAGCACCTCTACTTGGACGCCGGCACCGCATGGGATGGCGACCCAATCATGGACGGCAGACAAGGCCGAGGCTCTGGTTTAAGGAAACTGAAACTGGTAAGCGAGCGTGTTGGCTCAGAACGAGGAGGCCATCGCAGACTGGCTCACAGCTAACGTGAAAAGTGCCTCAGAGAAAAGACGCGAGCGGCGAAAGAGGTGACGTAGAGGCAACTGTACCCGCCGATGTGCTAGGCGGTGGCGAGTTCGCCGATAAATGGACTGGTGACTACGCTGCCGAGCCCGAACAAGCGGAACAAACGCAAGGAGAACGGGAGGAAGACGGCAAGGACGAGCAGCGGCGTAGCCAGAAATTTCGTTTGGGCAGGGCTCACATGTCAACACACACACACACACACACACACACACACACACACACACACACACACACACACACACACACACACACACACACACACACACACACACACACACACACACACACACACACACACATATATATATATATATATATATATAGTTTCAAAAGAATATTCCTGGCTATTGGTTTAATTATATTTATTTACACTTATTTTATTTACACTTCACCTACACCGCCGTAAGGCATTGCGTAGGGGAGGTACACATGGGTAATAACACAGTTAACAATCGATGTAATAGTTACAACAGCGACAACGATACACAAGGTACTTTATGAAAAAAAAAACACTCGAATAACAGTGAATTACACAAATTATAAACAATGACACAGTCATACATTTTTAACACCTAAACGCTTCGAGGCAACAAATTCTTATTGGCAGTGATATTGTGGGCATTGTTAGAGGGAAGAAAAAAAGGTTTCATTATCAGTGTCATTAACGATATCGTCCGGGAGACGGTTCCATTCCTGTATTGTTTTTACGAAGAAGGAACTGCCAAAAGAGTGGGTCTTGTAGGGGTATCCTAATATTTTCCGTGGATTATCTCGTCGATTTGAGACGTACGTTGGTGCTAAGAGATAATCAAGGGGGTTAATGGCATTTCTATTGTAGTAAATATTATGAAGAAATTTAAGCCGGAGTTTCTGCCTCCTCACCATTAGTGGCTCCCATCCCAATGTTTGTTTTATTTCTGTTATACTTGAAAAGGAATTATAGTTGTTGCTAACAAATCTGGCTGCTTGATTGTGAATTTTTTCCAGTCTGTCAATCAAGTGTATATATATATATATTCCAACGTGTTATGGACACAGTGCTGGCTGGCTTGAAGTGGCAGACGTGCCTCGTGTACTTGGACGACGTCGTTGTGTTTGCCTCAAGCTTCGACGAACACCTCCGGCGCCTTGAAGCTGTACTTGAAACAATCAAGACCTCCGGCCTCACTTTGAAGCCTGAAAAGTGCCGCTTCGCGTACGAGGAGCTCTTGTTTTTGGGTCACGTTATCAGCAGGGATGGTGTTCGCCCAGACCCGCGGAAAACAGCTGCCATCGCTACCTTCCCGCCACCCAGCGACACCAAATCCGTGCGCCGTTTTCTCGGCTTGTGCGCCTACTACAGGCGCTTCGTCAAGGAATTTTCACGAATCGCCGAGCCGCTAACTCACCTCACGAAGACCGACGTGCCATTCAAGTGGGAAATGGCGCAAATCGAAGCATTTGAAGAACTGAAACGACGCCTTCAGATGCCTCCGATACTAGCGCATTTCGATGAATACGCCGATACGGAAATCCACACCGACGCAAGCAGCGTAGGACTCGGCGCCGTCCTTGTGCAGAAGACTGCCGAGCAGGAAAGGGTCATCAGTTATGCTAGCCGGTCGCTATCAAAGGCAGAAGCGAACTATTCCACAACGGAAAAGGAATGCCTAGCGATCATCTGGGCTACATCCAAGTTTCGCCCCTACCTCTACGGCAGGCCCTTCAAAGTTGTAAGCGACCACCACGCATTGTGTTGGCTAGCTAACTTGAAGGACCCTTCAGGTCGGCTCGCACGGTGGAGCCTACGACTTCAAGAATTCGACATTACCGTCGTTTACAAGTCCGGAAAGAAACACTCCGACGCCGACTGCTTGTCTCGTGCCCCCGTCGACCCACCACCGCCCGACGACCACGATGATGACAGCTTCTTGGGAGCCATAAGTACCGACGACTTCGCCGAACAACAGCGAGCCGACCCGGAGCTGAAGAGTCTAGTTGAATACCTGGAGGGCAGGACCATCGTTGTCCCAAAAGTATTCAGGCGAGGGTTGGCATCATTTGCCTTGAAAAACAACGTCCTCGTAAAGAAGAACTTCTCTCCTGCCCGAGCCAGCTACCTTGTCGTTGTACCTTCAGGACTGCGACCAGAAATTCTGCATGCCCTGCACGACGACCCGACGGCTGGACACCTCGGACTTTCCCGCACGCTCGCACGAGTACAGGAAAAGTACTACTGGCCGCGCCTTGCCGCCGACGTCACTCGCTACATAAGGACGTGCCGAGACTGTCAGCGACGAAAGACACCGCCCACAAGACCAGCCGGCTTCCTTCAGCCGATCGAGCCTCCTCGGCGACCATTCCAGCAGATCGGGATGGACCTCCTGGGGCCGTTCCCAACGTCGACTTGCGGAAATAAATGGATCGTCGTGGCCACCGACTACCTCACCCGCTACGCCGAAACAAAAGCCCTGCCCAAAGGCAGTGCCGCTGAGGTAGCCAAGTTCTTCGTTGAGAGCATCGTCCTTCGACACGGCGCCCCAGAGGTTCTCATCACCGACAGAGGTACGGCGTTTACGGCTGACCTAACTCAGGCGATCTTGGAATACAGCCACACAAGCCACCGCCGGACCACGGCGTACCACCCACAGACCAACGGCCTCACCGAGCGTCTAAATAAGACCATCGCCACATGCTGGCCATGTACGTCGACGTCGAACACAAGACGTGGGATGCCATCCTTCCGTACGTGACCTTCGCGTACAACACGGCCGTACAGGAAACGACGCAGATGACGCCATACAAGTTGGTCTACGGACGGAGCCCGGCAACGACGCTCGACGCCATGTTACCAAACGTGACCGACGAGGAAAACATCGACGTGACCACCTACCTACAGCGCGCCGAAGAAGCACGACAGCTCGCCCGCCTAAGGATTAAGAACCAGCAGACGACTGACAGCCGCCGCTACAACCTTCGACGACGCCACATGGAATACCAACCCGGTGACCATGTGTGGGTATGGACGCCAATACGACGACGGGGACTTAGTGAGAAGCTTCTTCGACGATACTTCGGACCGTACAGGATACTTCGACGCCTCGGCGCACTCGACTACGAGGTTGTCCCTGACGGCATTACGAACTCTCAGCGGCGCCGTGCACGACCCGAAGTCGTCCATGTCGTGCGCCTCAAGCCGTATTATGCGCGTTAGTGATCTGAAGGCTGTACTTTTCCTTTATTATTGTACTTTCTTGCTTGCGATTATTGTTTATTGTACTTTCTTTTTTTTTGCTATTTATTGTTGTGTGCATTGACCATAACCCCCCCCCCCCCATGTTCTGTTTTAAGCATCGGGACGATGCTTTTTCAGAGGGGGGCATTGCCACGTGCGTTCCTTATTATCACTTTTGTTGTATTCCGTTTTCGCCCACAAAGACTGCCAGCGACGCTCCGCGCGAACCGCGCCTCAGTGTTCGAGAAGCTTCACGAGATTAGTAGATCGTTTTGTTAAGATTGCGCGCAAGACGCGAACGCTCGAGCTTATTCTAGAACATGCGCAACAAGCAGCGATATCGCTGGAAAGTTCGATAGCGCCTGTATAAAAGCCGACGCGCTTCACCACTTGTCAGTTGATCGACGGTCGACGCTCTGTACGCCGCTATCAGTGCATACCGTGTGTATTGCTGTAAATTAACTTTCCGTTTCACGGCCACAAGTTCGGCCAAATAAACAGTCTCATCTTGAAAACGCCGACTGCTGTCTTCGTCGACGTCACGACTACGTGACAATATATATATATATATATATATATATATATATATATATATATATATATATATATATATATATATATATGAAAGAAAACTAGTCACACTGAGAAACATAACATTTAATCTGAGCTTTCGACCGGGGACCGGAAAGATGGATCCGATACGATTTTGGATGACCGAAGAGTAGGATGCACGTGGTTGTATTAGAAATGTGGTTGTAGTAACGTTTCGGCTGGTGAGCCAGCCTTCGTCAGAAACAGCCTTCTCACAAAGGCTGGCCCACCTGCCTGAAACGTTAAGAAAACCACATTTGGTACATATATATATATATATATATATATATATATATATATATATATATATATATATATATATGGGTCAGTCCGTGCCAAGTGTCCCAAACGTGGCGCTCTCACATAGCAGATTTTGCTGATAAACTTTATACGGTTTTCTTACCCAATGGAGTATTGCGGCAAAACATTTTTCTCGAAAAAATTTTCCAGACCATGGCGCCTCCTGAAAGTTCGCTTGCTTTTGTTAAACTTGGCCTAATAAAACATGCATATAAGATCTATTTTTGTGTGTTGAGCTTTGAAACAGCGCTTGCGCTACTGCAGAGGTTCTGTTTAGTTGTGCTATTTAACAATTCCGAAATTTTCATATTTAGCTGCCAGCTAGCATCCTTAAAAAACTACGAAAATCTGAAAAGTTCGCGATTTTTCCTTAAGCTAACTCAAACTCTCCCGAAAAAATCTTAATATTGGTGTGGTTTTCAGGAAAGTGTGTTTTCGTACAAAAACATGTTAGCGGTGAAATAGACTTCAGATCTTCGCCAACAGAATTGGGAAATCAGAGAAAGTGCGAGATTTATTGCATATTTCACCGTATTTTTTGTACTTATGCGGTCCAAATAAAGATCCTCATGATATGGCATTAGATAGAATACTTCATTGCTAAGTAATGAAACAGTCTGATCAAATATTTTTTTTTGTTTTAAGGAAGAAAATCATTTTTGAGCTTGACCCTCTGAACGCACCCTGCATTTCCGTCTGTTGCCACTTCGCCGCAATGCTCGTGGTCGCCCTTGCACCTGACACTCGTCACAGAAGGCGTCAAGATGTGAGATGTATGTCAGCGGCTCGTGAGCGCCCAAAAATCTTGTCGCCTCGATGTCAAGGTTATGAGCAATGAATTCGCTTTACATTGTGAGCTCGCTTGGCGGGCCCAGCCGAGCGAGCTTTACAGCCTTCGCAGTAGCGCTGCTCAGTGTGGGACAGCGGAGCCCGTAAATGAGCTTGTCGCTGCGTTGAAGCATGACAAGCCTCGGCACTACGCCTGTGTTTACAGGGTAAATCTGACGGCCATGCGCAGTGCAGTAAGTTAGAGGACCGCCATGGGGACAGCCAGCCCAAATCGGCAATGTTCGCACCAAAGTGTCTTTGCGACTGTCAAAAGGAATTGTAAAAAAAAAAATCCAGGATGATATCCGGCGCAGCCCAGACAACACAAAAGCATCCGCAGTTAGTCCAAGGGATGTTAGCTTCAGGACACTCGAACATGCCGAAAAGATCCTGCAAAGGTCCTGAAAGGCTCCCAATCAGGTCCATTTGATCGCCTAAAGCAGATACTGAGAACGTGGCAGGTATTTAGAACTAGGACCATTTTAGGATCATTTTAGGATGTGCTCGAAGCATTTCACTGCTTGGCTTGTAAGTACAGGGCATTTCAAATTGAGTTAATACATGCATAATATGGCTGATATAAGGTTTCCATTTTTTTTTCATTTTGATGTACCCCGATAGTTTAAAAAATGTGTGTTTTTTCACCGTGTCATTACAAGAAGCAATTCGATAGAAAATGCATAAAACACTGGAGGAACTATTTTACCCAAGGCAAAGTTACGACTTGAAAATAAAATCCAAAGCTTGCCAGAGTCATTTCACAACTTCACATTCTCTCGAGCATGCATCCTGCGAATGAAAATGTGCACTACACAAGAGATATGGTAAAATGCTGAAAATAATTTACTAAATACACACTTTTCAAGTAAAAATAAAAAAAATTGCAGTGGCTTAGCTCGGCTATGCCAGGATATGCGTAGCGTTAGCGAAGGTTCAGCTGAATATTCTTAGCTTTCCAGATTGCCTAGGATTATTAGCCTTCTTCTGTTCATTCTTCGTACGCTGAACCGCTAATTGCCAGGCAACTACTTCGGGATCCGATGAGATAAGCTTCTCGGCTCTTCTGCGCCGTCGAGCAGCATTTGCGTTCTCCTTCTCCATGGCGTTACCCACCTGCAAACGCCAGTCAGAGGCGCTATTAAGTGGCCCCAGCGTAGTGTCAGACGGCGACTGCACAGCGAAGGCGAATAGCTGCGCGCGCGCCGGCGCCTCTGTGTCTATGGCTACGATGTCACTCCTCTCGAATGCGGCGCAGACCAGCAGCGGCAAACCGCGCGCGGCGGTGGCAGAGTCTGCGCGCGCGCCGGCGCCAGCGTTCTGCCGCGCCTACGACGCCACTCCTCCCGAACGCGCTGACCAGCAGCGGCGAGCCGCGCGCGGCGGTGTCGGAGAGCGCGTGAGATGCCAGCTCCGGCGACCCAGCTGTGTGACATCACTGATCCTCACGCATGCGCAGCACGGCTCATGACCATCCACGCGAAATCGGCTCCTGCTAGGCAAGTGTAGCTAACGCTACAATATCACATCACAGTTCTTGTGATTTGCTGACTACATAAGCAGAAAGATACACATCACTCAATGGCACAAAGGCACACCACTTTTGCTGCCAAATCACAGGCTTGTATGAAAGGTATCGTCAAATGTGCAAATAACGGCAGGTAAAGGAGACGTATGCACACGTGTGGCGGAAGTTATGAAAATAAACTTGCAACAACTAGATATGCAGATGTTGGTTTTAGAGGCTGTTAATAAAATTACACCATCTCCCGCTAAATGGGACCGTGAGGCGTGAAAGCGTGAACACAATGTTGCTAGGTAACTAAGCTATTCGAGGCTTAATCATTATTATCATCAGCCTTACTATGCCCACTGCAGGAAAAGGGCATCTCCAACTTTTCTCCCGTGCAGCCACATTGATGTTTATTACGCACTCTTACCTTCTATTATTGCTTCCACAATGTGCACCAAGAAACACAATGGCCCCGAAATCCAAGTAGCTTTATACAGTAGGCGCTGTTGCAGCTCTATCTAGACACCATGTACTGGCATTTTTACACGCATCCACAAGCATGCTCTTTATTGACATTTGCAGATGCAAAGCTGTGATGAGTTCGGCAAAATGACCACTGCTTTGAAAATATACAAAACAGCTGTGCATCAAGGGTAAAATGAATATTTAAGTATACAACCTTAGGAAGAAAGTTACACGGTACATTTACAAAACAGCAAGCATCATGGTGACATGTACACCTTTAGTTCAAATGAACTACAGACTAGCACAACCTGTAAGAGCATTAATAAAGATGCAACCTTACTGTTTATGTGTAACAATAAAACTGCCGTAACACAAACTGACTTCATGGAATCTGAGTTGCAGCGTTTGTTTGCCTAAAAATAAGCAGATGCGCTAATTCATTGTACATATACACTCACACAATCGCTGCTCCTGTAATGTCGTCAGGCATTTAAGTTTTTCAGCTGATGGCGGAACCAAGTTATTGCCACGTCTTCAATCTCGCACCTCTTCGCTGATGCGATTGTCTGCCTGACACGTCGTGCCAGATAAATCAATTTTCAGAACATGTCAACATGCCAGCAGCTTTGGTGTTAATAGAAAATTCTGTTACTTTTGTACATGAAAATGAAAATAAATTTAGCTCCGGTCACTAACTTCTGCAGAACAGAACAACGAATCATATAAACTACTTGTATCTTCTGCAGGCAACTGTCTTATTGAACAGTTAAGAGTACTATTGCAAGGTAGCAAAAACAGGCAGCACACACATGCATTTTTACAGTTATGCACAAACTTACTGTACATGACGTCACAAATTGGCAGTGTTGAGAAGGCTCTCTTTCCCTTTCGTCCCAATCAGCTGCAGTGTACAGCCACCTCTTGTGTCATGATAGCTTCCAGAATGCTGCGTGTGGCAGAACTGGCATTTTAGCTTCCCTGCGATGAAAGCTCCTTTATCTGCAAAGAAATGAATTATACGTTTTACAAAGTAACAAAATTGTACTTGTAACGGAAACTTAAAAGGCGCTTATGGTTAAAATGTCTATCAAGCAGGTAAGCTGCAAACGCTAAATAGTTTTGTAGTTTTTTAATGCTTGCAACCATCTAATATTTAACATTCAACTGTTATCAAGATTAGCGCTGAAACAGAGCAGCCAAGTGAAACTAGAAGAAATGCAAGAAAAAAATTTAAACATAGATGACCATTTGCAGAAGTAAATCACACAGCAAATTTATGAATGAAACATGGTTAAATGACAAGAATAGCTTACCAGGGTCGACTTTAGTTGAGTGCTTTGGGAAAAGTTTTCATTGAACTTCTGAAATTCTTTCACACATGAAAACGGTTCCTTCAATACCTACTCCTGAAATCGGTGGTTTGACGAAGCATCGTCTGTTCGGGAAGGAGCATGAAGAAACGAAATGAAATAACGCCGACCGAATCAAAAGTTTTATAAACGTTAAAAAGACGTTTCGGCTAACGTACGGAAGTCTTGTTCACAGTCTGTGAACAGGGCTACCGACCACTGTGAACAGTCTGTCAACAAACCGACCACTGTGAACACGGCTACCGTACGGTAGCCGAAACGTCTTTTTAATGTTTATAAAACTTTTCGTTTGGTCGGCGTTATTTCGTTTCGTTTTTTTCTTCATAATACCTCCTCCTGTATCTCAACAATCCCGCTACACAGCCTTGTTGATATGGTGTCCAAGACAGTGCTTTGATGGTCAGTTCGTATGAGTATTGCTTGCAGTAGTCGGATCACCTGTTTATTGAAATCTGTAATTTACAAAATAATCATAATTAAAAAAACAATCAGAAGTAGTATTAGCGTCATACTGACACTGTACTCTGTATTCAGCAGTCGCCAATGTGTAAAATGACAACTTAGTTTTTGAACCAACCGGCCACATAGCTTGGACTTTGACTGCGGTTTGGTTGCCCTTGATCTCTGCCACGAATGCTGGCAGAATGATGTGAATGACCTTGGTGAGCTTCCAGGATGCTATGGTGTTCCGAAAATTAAGCCAACTGTTAGAAGGTTTCCCTAAAATACAAAGTTTTTTTAAATAATACATACGAACCTTATCCATGTGCGCTGTGGAAGCATCATTCCAGGTGCAGACACTTCCATGTTTCCTTGGCAGAGCTATAAAGGTAAAATTCTTTAGTAATCAAATGGCAAGCAGTGCCTAAATGTTTTACTTAGAAGATTCTCTACACTCATGAAGGAGTCCTATTTTTCTGCACATGTTTTCTCAAAGCGGTTGGAGGTTCTCAGTGACACATAGGCTCACTTTCTTCACTTTGGGATAGTGAAAGGACGTGCACACTTTGCAGTTTAATTCCTCCTCTCCAACCCAGAAAAAAAGGAAGCCCATTTGACTGTGCACAATTTTGTATTGAAACATAAAAAACACTTCTCAAGTTTCAGCAACACAAATCAGAGACAGACAAGGTTTACCATTAGCAGATGTTTTTATAGAAAGGGCGCAACTTCTTGCACCTTCTGTAAGCAACAAAAAGTGCTAAATCTCACAAATCTTTTTTCACCACTGCTTAGTACGATCGACTTAAGGCTTGCCTTTTGTGTACTGCACATCTCTTTTTTTTCTTATTCTCAAGACTATGCTGGCCTCACTGCCTATGATGCTAGCATATGAGCATAGAGATTGCTTATATAATACTTTAAAGCCTTTAAAACCAACTTAAACAAATGGTAATGATTTAAAGTATGCACTGCTTACTAGTGAAACAAACAAGACTGAACTTTTATGCTAGCTTTCCTTCATAGCAGGGAACTTGCTGTACTCTAATTATCTACAATACTCATTCACACAGAAACCAAAAGCACAATCACGCAATTCACAGAAGAGCAGCCTACCACGGTCTCCCATATCAGTTCGCTGCCTGCCAAACTTTCCACTGGTTTCTGTGACAAAAAAAAGAGAAGTGGCAACATATCAGATGAAAGTTGATAAACAACAAAAGAATCAATAATTTACTCTTCAGTATGGAATGAGGTGGCAGTGGTGGCTTCATAACAAAATCCGGACTTCATCCCTGCATTTCTTTTTTCGCATTCCCCTTCCAAAGTCCTCATTTTCAAGGTCAGAGCCTTCTTGAGCTCGAATAAATAATGCTGATTTACGAGATATCAATATTTTTTTCTGTAAACAAATAAGAATTAGAATAGTCCTATAGTAAATGTTACATTTTCATGGTTCTGGTCACAACTGTGTGAATAAAGGGTATGTAACACTTACTGAATGCTTCTATTGGCACACAGGGAACAGGAGTCCGTTCATCACTGGGCACAGCCACAGTTTTCACGAGGTGTGCAATGTTTTTGGAGTCAGGGGGCCAAAGGCACTCCTTTCCAGTCTTTCCAACTGGCAGGGACAATAGCTACACTATCATCTTCTTCAGGCAACTTGACTATAACATATCGTTTGCCTGAAAAAGATAAAGAAGCATGCATTTTTCTTTCAAGTAATTACAAAACAATATAACTAGAGCTTGCCCGACCTTTTAAATCAAGGAGAGGGAAAACCGCAAAGTTGCTTCCACAGGAAAACTTCACACACTTCCCGGTCGCATAACGCAAAGGCCATGACTGCAGGCTAGAAAACCGACACACAACGAAAATTCCCAGAGCAGATGCAGAACATGGTGTTTCATAAAGACTGTCAACTTTTAGAAATTTTCTTCCTGTAATGCAAGGGCTGCTATCGGGCAAATGAGCAATATTTTGGACAACAACAATGGTGCCATCAAAAAGCTTCAGACAGCTATTTCGCTTTCCAGTGTCAACAACAACATTTCCAGGAAGAACTACTTTCTTGAATTGGGGGCCACGGCAGTGGAGAAGTAGGGGCCCACAGTTATGTTACCAAGAAGACGTGTGGCGCTGCTTGGAGGGCTTCTCACTTCATGCAAGTTAGTTTGTTCAGCAAGTCGATTGGATAGTTGCTCCAAAGGGTACTGTGGCTTTCGTAAAAGCTTTTTAATTTTGGCCATGTGACTTTCAAATCGAAAAGCACTCCAGTTGTCAAGCACCCCCAAGTGTCGAGCATCAGCAACAAGATGGCATAGCGCATGCACATTATGTGAAACTTGGTGCTGTCCATATATTTCTGCAAAGGCACGGATGTAATACCGTAGAAGTTCTTCAGCATAGTCCAAGTCATCTGCTGCGTTTGATGACACAAGAATTGCGACTGCCACATGAACAGTTAAAACATTTTCATACATTCTTTGGGGTATCACTGAACGCCAAACCAAGGGTCCAGCATACAGAACAAAGAACCGGAACTCTTTGGCCTTCCATCGGTCTAGGTCAAGCAGACTCCTCGACTTTCGGTTAAATTCAGATGGCATAAAGGGAGCAAGGTTGTTTAGCCTGACTGAAATGTCATCTCGAACATGGCTCCCCTGCCTTGTGCCCTTAGGTCCGCGGACCCACAACGTGATCAGTTTTTACACAGCTCCAAGGCACACCAAATGCATATATTCCAATGGCACGTCCTTGACAATGTCTAGTGGGAGCTCTTCAAGAATAGTGTCTGCAGTGTGATGCTGTTCTTGAAGCTGGCATCTAAACGTCTGATCTGTTCGGAGACTTTTGTCCCTTTACCGTATATTTTGTAGAGCTGTAGTAACCAGTGTGGCTTCTAGTGCTAAGCACAAATGCCTTTGCTGGTGCGTCACAAATCAGGGCATTCAGTCGAACATGAACAGCGCCGTGGCTGAGTTGCAGTCCTGAGGCAATGAGCTCCTTCAATTCATCAACAAATGGGCGCAAAAATTCATGGGCATCGCTTGGCTTGTCGCCATAAAAGACACCAACCACAAAAGGCTCCTGTTGTTTCAAGTTTGTAACAATCCCAAGGATAGTCCAAAACTGACTTCTGGTGCTCTTCGCAAGCGGAAGCTCGTCAATGTTAATGTTTAAAGCAATCTCCTCAGGTACATCGGTAACTTTTTTCACAGTGCCGGGAACTCCTTTCAAGGTGCCGATGTGTCAATACTTTCCACCGCCAATACGTACGATTGCTGGCGAGCTCCTCGGTGTCTCCAGCAGCGCTCTCGCTGAATGAGGAAGAGAAATAAAACATGAGTGACCACGTAACACATTGAAAAACTCATTCACTGAAGCGTGAGTGGCTGCCGTTTCTATTGCCCATGCCTGCAACTGGTTGCGCATACGTTTGACGTCGTCCTCGTCATCCGACCTTTCCTGCGCAGCGTAGTCGTTTCTATCGCCATCACGTGAAATGCTGCATGCTTCCGACATGCAATTGGTGCGGAGTTGTCGCGAAGTGCAGACACCCCTGTTCTGAAGCCGCTCCTCCGACGTCGCCATTTCGGAATTTTCGTCTCTGCTGCCGTCTTCAACATTATGTGCCACTAACTCTTGCGGCTGGCGGTCTTCCCAGGACGTGCTCAAATCCTCTTCTTGAAAGCACGATAGCGCAGCTCGCAATCCTTCCGTGCGCCATTTACTTATCCGGCGAACTTGCTGCTTTGATCTTCCCGCCATAACCGCGCCGAAGACTACACACAATGAAACGAAAAGAAACGTGTAGGGCCAAATGATGGAAGGACACTTACCGTCGTCTGATTCTAGTCCACTTCCTTCAGCCATCAGAAACCAAGAGATGGCCGCAGAGCATGACTTGGACAGTAAAAACTGTGGGAAAAGTGCGTGAACTGCCGAAAATACAAGCTATGCAGTAGCAGAGACCCGAAACTATATGACGGCGCCACCGCGCGGCAGCGTATCGCCCTCTCTCACCGCCTCCTGCCTCTCTGCGCGTGCGCCGCCGAGCCGTAGTCGCATCCGCTGCCCTGCTGAGCGCGTAAGCGCTAGCTCAGAGCTCCTAGGCGTTCCGCGTGGCCGTTGGCCGACGTGATATGTTACGTGGTCTTCGCTCGCTATGTGCGCGTGTGCGCGATGTCGAACTGGCATATTTTGGGCATCGTGCACAAAAGCTGCGAGTTAATACAGTCGACTCGCAGAAAGAAAAAAAAAGAAGGAAAAAAAAAACGGAGATTAGTTCAGATTATCGGCTAATTCGACATACATATTTTTGTATGTGCAAGTTGGCTTCATGGAAATGCAAAAAACACGTAAACATTAATTTACGGCAATACGTTGAATGTATTTTTATTATTATTAATATTATTATTATTAGTAGTAGTAGTATTAGTATTATTAATATTTGTAGTCATTCCTGGTTTGTAGATGCGAGGTTACATGCAGGGGCGGGAAAGTACGGTACAGATGTAAATAGCGCCTAAAATCTTCATACGCCGCTGTGCGACTCTTCCGGCGCCGTAAGCATGTATTAATGCTCTAATACTACTTGCGCGAAAAATTCCTTGGGGCAAAGGACGAAATAGACACGCTGATGCGGCTGTCCTTGTCTGTTTTGCCCTTCGTCCAAGGAATTTTACGCGCATGAAGTAGCCGAACGTACCTGCTATAGTCGAATTGTTATAGACAGTTTTTTTTTTTCTTGTGGACCGGAGGTGAGTATATAGTGCATACTTGGTGAAAATTAAGCTCGATGGACGGGACAAAAGAAGGAACATACAGGGCGAAGCGCTGCTAACAACTGTGAACATTTATTGAAAACAAAGCCGCAGCTAGACAATGTGCGCATGTGCGCAAGGCATGTTGGAAGCCGCGTTGATTGAAGGTTGTGGTCCTGACACGTGCGTGAGTGTCGCTTCTGTTGCTTTATTAAATAAAGGAATGCGTTACATTAATGACTACGTTTAAGCGCGTGTTTTCGGTATCTCTTTAGTGATTTCTTCTTTTGAGCTTTTATTCTCTTGTTTTTACCGGTTATAGGTGTTCAACGGTGTAACCACGTTGGTAGGTCATTCGGTCGTTCTGTGATTTCTTATTCCACGTGTTGCTGTTGTCGCGGGGCTGTATCTCGCGCCTGGCTTTGTTGTTGGTTTTGGTGCAGATCATCGGAAGCATTGCGCACATGCGCACATTGTCTAGCTGCGGCTATGTTTTCAATAAATGTTCACAGTTGTTAGTAGCACTTCGTCCTTTGCGTTCCTTCTTTTGTCCCATCCATCGCGCTTAATTTGAACCAAGTGTGCTCCATCACCAAGTGGTTCTCACCTCGAGTCTGCTAGAGTATAAAGTCGAGCTACGTAGTCGAGCTTGCCCAATTTCTGGGGCTCATATCTACCAGCATCGTTGTGCCCAAATCTCGCTCGGCATTAACAGCTTTGCTCTGTAAAAAATGATACTTTATCCAAGTTATCCTTTATATAGAAGTATTCTGAAAATGGCAATTTTTTAAGGTCGATGCATAAGAAAATTGAAGGCTATACTGAATAAGAATAGCCGAAATACTTGGTATCGGGCGATACAGAACGCCCAAAAAAGTTGGCTTTACCTATCACATTTATGGCTTTTCGTCAAGGACTTTTCCAGATGTAATTTGTAGAGCGGGCTGTGGGATTTGAAGACTGCCGCGCGGAACGACGGGAAACTACCGCCTGCCATCACGTGCTTTCCACCATGATTTGTCGTCTTAGAGCCTCCGGCCCGTCACCCGCGATCGCCATTCGCTTTCAGTCCACTCGTAAAAACTGAAGATCTCGCTGTTCTCCACAAAACTGGCGATAGACAGTACAGTCTAACGTGGAGAACGCAAGTCTGGTATCATCGCGGTACTACATATCCCAAAATGCCCAATGAACATTATCGAAAATAGTTCGATATAAAGGATAACCTTATTTACTCCAGTTCGATATTGGCGGCGAGGAGTTACGGAGTCGCCCTCTATCGGACGCGCCTCGATTGCGTGCTAGGCAGCATGCCGCCGGCGCGCGCCCCATAGGTTTTGCTGTCGGCGCTCTACAAAATCACCTCTCAGAAGCCCTCCGGGACATTTCTGCAGGTACTTTCGAAAACAAATATGTTCTTTCCTGTCAAAAGAATAATTTTCGACGAACAGAAAGCACAAGATAGTCTACAGTCGCTGTTTGTCTGCAGAAAACCGAGCATCCGCTTCAGGCGGTCACCGCGTTGGAGACACCTGAGCCGGCTTCTTGCGTGAAAGGTAGTCACTCGCTGAGTGCAAACTATGCGAAATATCTCGTTAGAGTAGACTGCCTGTATAACTAAACGGAGCATAACGGAAAGAAGCCTCAAGCCAGCGATCGCACGGGTTCGCGATGACTGACGGTGCCTCAGCATGCATGAGCGTCTGCATGTATGCTCGTACTGATGGTTTTGCTTTTGCTACGAGCACGTTTTGGCACCGCGCTGTGAACTTTAGGCCGCAAAATATGAGAATTTGTGAGTACAAAAACAACTACTGTTGCGCGGACGCTATCAGAGCAGTTCAAAAACAATTTCGTTACAACTACGGCTTCGGTGCGCATGGCAACTTTGTGATGTGCCGTCCCGACGATTCAGTGTTTTTTTTTCGGTCTAAATTTGTGTACGTTTCAATGTCTTTTGACAAGTTGTCTCGCACTGCGTATTGATCGACCTTCTCAGCGGGAGAAATGCCGCTGCTTCTGTTTCTTTATTCAGTGCATTCGTTTCGTTTGGTGCTCACACAAAACGTGAGCAAATGCGACGCCTTTTTTTAATGCTCGTTAATTATCGTTCCATTTGCATTCCAGTGAACTTGCCGCTCTCTGTCATCAACAGATTCATAGACCAAAGCTTCACCACTTCGAGGTTGCTGGTGGAAGAAGAAGTAGTGTAGGAGACCGAGCACGGTAGTAGCATGCAACGTCAAGTAAAAGAAAGAAAATAGAGTAACGTTCGCCGCACTTGTTCTGCAAACGTCGGCTGTGAACTAAGACCCACGTGAACTTGAAATAGCGGTGAATAGAAGTTATTGCAGCAACCAGCAGCCGCAAAACAAGATAGTAAATATTTGACGACTACCCCAGCAATTCTGGCAGCAGTGTCGTGTTTAACGCCAACAGGGTGGCATCTTTTCCACGTAAATAAATGAGGCTCCAAGAAAATACATGGGATTGGAGAGGCCCAACGTCAGTTTGAGAGTGACGCAAATAAATTTGGGACATAGTGTTTGCGTCAGGGGAACGCGAGCTTGACTGAAACTGAAACTGAAAAAATGTTATTGCCAACATAAATGCAGCACACAGCCGCAGCATTTGACTCTCTCGCTATGTAGTCCACCAGCAAACGTCGCGTAGCTTATGAAGACGAAAGCCAGATGCCTCTTCAAACGGGAAGATTGACCGTCGCGGCGTCAAGACGAGTGACGCAAAAAATAATCGTCACGTGATGAGGTCAACATATGACGTCATCATGACGTCACAAACCTCCTAAATTTGTAACTTAATTATGACATCACAATGACGTGACATAACGTGATGTCACATGATGACGTATTCACACATGGTCCCTTTGCATTGCCTCCGTGATCGGCGATGGCGTTATCATATGACGTCATCATGACGCCACAGATCGCCAAAATATGTAGCGTCATTATGACGTCACATGATGTATTCACATGTCATAGTCGCTTTGCACTGCCTCCGTGATCGGTCACGGAGGCCGTGCAAAACCGCGTTAGGTGCAGAACGCTTTTGGAGGGGGGCGCGGGAGAATCAATGCATCGATTGACAAGAAGAAGATGGCTTTCGCCTTCTAGTCATCTTTGGCGAATGCATAAGGGACCCTGTGAGTTTTTTAATTCAACGTATCTAAACAATGACTTGCGCATCTGCAGCCGATTTTGTGTATGCTGAGCACGGGGCCGACGATCAAGAGGTCGCACGGGAGGGTTCTGAGATGGTATCGCACGCGGTAAAAGGTGGCGCCTTTTCCATCCTGTGGCAGATAAGCATCATTTGCCGGCGGGAAGCGCGTGTGAGCCATCGTCTCAGTGCGCGCTTTCTGCTACTCCCCGAACATCACAGGCCGGACGCAGTAACGAAAGTCTTCGTCGCGGAAGTGCTTGTTGCACACAAGACAACCCATGCTTCACGCAGTTTCTTGTCCCGCGGTTACCGGTGCAGGCTGACACTGGGATCCGTTGCGTAAGCCCGGCACTGCGGCACCGAGCGGTAGAGCCCCATGTTCGTCGCCTTCGGAGACAGCCACTCTATTAAAATCGTTTCAATTGGGCAGAAAATGCGAGAAAACTTCCGTATTTCAACAGACCGCAGCGCATGTGGTACTTGAAACTCGTTTTCAAAGCACGCGGCAGCGCTGCACAAGCAGCCGACGCGGCCGCTGAGACCACGTGATCCTGCCAAGCACGTCACGCCGACGGTGGCGCCGGCGTTTCCAGTGGTGGGCCTCGAGGCCAATATAGGTTAGACTATCACTTTAACAGCGCGAAGCTGTTAAAGCTGAGCCGATATGGGCGCAGATATGTTCGCAGTTGTGAGCCACAGATATTGGGCAAGCTCCACTACCCACGTGCTGCCCACAAAAAAATGCTAGCTGTCTATAACGAGGCTATAACCGTCTATGACAAGCGAGGAAGGAGTGGTGGTGGGAAAGACAAGGAAGGGGAGAAGGAGGCGAGGGGAGACGTGGTGGAGCGGAGAGCGCAAAGGAGGACGGTGGCGCATGTGGCAGACGATGGAGAGCCAATGCCCAGCGTCGCAGAGCACAGGTGGTATGACTCGAGTTTGCTGATGACGTCAGTCCTCCGCGGAAAAAGAACAAATGGTGTATGACAATGTAAAACTCTCTAAAGCTTGCTAAATGACGTTCTACTTTGCCTAGCCTTGCATTACTTCGTACTCGATCGCTGAGACTTCCCCTCAGATCCGCTGTTCCTTGGTCTTTAACGTGTGGGAATCGAGCGCGCCCTCCCCTTTGGCACCTCGTTTCCCAGCTAGCGCGTGTGTTGGCCCCGCGCGGCTCGAGCGCCGGGAACCATTAATCGGCAGTATGGTGACCACAGCGGCAGCGCCAGGCCTCTCTGTCTGGTGTGAGCCATGTGTCGGCTTCCCGGCGCGCGGGCATGCGTCCGCACATGTCTCGACATGCTCACGCCACCCCTCTAGCTTACGTCACTGCGCTGCGCCTGTCCTCATTGGCCACCAGTGACAACCCCCTTCCCCCTTGAGCGGCGTACGCAGACTGGTATTGCTGCGGGCACGTTGGACTCGTACCTGCTTGATGCTGATGGCGTTCTCCTGCGCTATGTCCCATCTGAAGAAGCTCCTCAGGAGTCCTTCAAGGTGGTGGTACCCCGAAATCTAAGGAAAGCCACCCTCGGCTATTTCCACGACTCGCGGTTGGCCGGACATGCGAGTGGCCTTAAGACTTTTCAAAAGTCGTGCCGCTCTGCTACCTGGCCTGGCATGAAGCGTGATGCCTTTCACTACGCCCGCTCATGCCGCGTGTGCCAATGCGTGAAGCCTCGTGGTGGCAAGCCTCCCGGGCTCATGCAGCCGATCGACAGCCAACAACCCTGGCAAGTCACGGCGTGTGACATTATGGGACCTTTCCCAAGAAGCCGGAGAGGTCATGCTTTTCTCCTGGCTGTCACAGATCACTTCACGATGTGGGTCGAGCTGTTTCCTCTTCGGAAGCTAACGGCACGCGCAATCTGGGACAAGTTGACCGAGGTCTTTACCCGCTTTGGCTTTCCGGCGGAGTTGATCACGGACAATGCGTCCTACTTCACGGCCAAGGTGTTTGTGGATGCGTGTGCTGCCTTTGGCATTAAGCACCGCAAAACAACCACGTATCACCCACAGGCCAACCCAACTGAGCGGAAAAACCGAAACCTCAAGCCCTTGCTAACAGCCTTTGCTCAGCAACACAGGGATTGGGATGCCTGACTTAACGAGACAGGCTTCTCCTTGCGGTCCACGGTGAACCGTTCAACCGGGCACACGCCCGCTTTCCCCAACTTCGGGAGAGAGCTGCCGAACCCCATGGACCACGTTTTGCGGGGCGGTAGCGGTAGCGGGGCGTTCGCCCCGAACGCCGGCCCTTCTGGCTACGCGGCGGAACTGCGCTCACGGAGGGACGCAGCCCTCGACCTGGCAAAAGCGCGAGCTGGACAAAAGGCTCAATACGACTGGTCGCGTCGGGAAGTGCTCTACGATGTCGGCGACCTCGTCCTCAGGCGTAATCACGTCTTGAGTGACGCCGCCAAAGGCATCTTTACCACCCTGTCGGCCAAGTGGTTGGGCCCATACCGAGTGAAGACCAAAGTGTCGCGTCTGGTGTACAAGCTGGCTGACTCCTAAGTGAGGCAAGTCGGCGGTCCAGTTAACGTCTCCGACCTCAAACCTTTCGTTGCCCGCAGCAACGACTTGGGAGGGGGGAGGCGGTCACCGAACCGCAGGAAAACCGTGAGAAGGCTGGCTCCAAGCCACGCCATCGGTACAACCTGCGAAAACGCACCTAAGCAACCTTTCTCCCTCTGACAGGTAGCTGGACTTTATTCCATACCATGATAGTGAATGGAGAATAACCGCTAAGGTGCGGCGACACAAGTCTGGAAGGGGTAGAAGGCCCTTTTGGCCGAAAATACCCTCTGACGTGTTGTCCAAGCCAGACCCTGGCAAGCGCCCCCTTTGTTGGGCAGCACTGTTAGGCGGGAACCCTTTCGGGGCAAGCCGGCTATGCCGGGAGCACTCCTGTCCACTCCTGCGTCGCCCAGTCGTCTCCCCGCGCCTGGCTCTACCGTGCCACCAGCCTCTTCTTGACCAGCTGGCCTGCTGTTGCCCGGGTCCTCACAGCTGTGGCCTGGTTCCTGCCTTCTGCCCTGCAGCCACCCCCACCCTGCCTTACCCATCTGGCAGCCTCGGCAGCCGCCCTCGGCGACTCGCCCACTAAAGCTATGGCCAAGGTCCGAGCGTGGTCGCTCCAGCCTCCGTTCCTGGCTGCCTGCTGTTCCGGCCTGCCGTTCCTGCGTGGCCCCTGTCCCAGAGACTTCCGGCGGTAGGCTGCCACACGCAACGTGTAGCCACGCCTCGTACGTTCCCGGCTGCCAACCTCTCCTGACCGGCGAACTTCAAGCGGGCTGGCTGCCCGCCCTTGTGCAGCCTTGCCCCGTTCCTCCTGGGCTCCAGACCTTCTCCCGGCAGTGGGCTCTGCCTGGTGGTGGAACTTTGGTGTGACCATGGCCGACTTACGGACTTGTACCTTTGGGAAGACGACACCACCCTTTTGGACATTGCCATGTTGGCCAGCTCCCTTGCGGCTGAGCTGACCTTGCCACTTGGCTTCGGACAGCCTCTTTCACAGGCTGGCCTCGGTCTTTAGGAGGGGGGAATGTGGGTATTGAGCGCGCCCTCCCCTTTGGCACCTCGTTCCCCAGCTAGCGCGTGTGTTGGCCCCGCGCGGCTCGAGCGCCGGGAACCGTTAATCGGCTGTATGGCGACCACGGCAGCAGCGCCAGGCCTCTTTGTCTGGTGTGAGCCATGTGTCGGCTTCCCGGTGCGCGGGAATGCGTCCGCACATGTCTCGACATGCTCACGCCACCCCGCTAGCCTACGTCACCACGCTGCCCCTGTCCTCATTGGCCACCAGTGACAACCCCCTTCCCCCTTGAGCTCGCTTCTGTCCGGCGCGGGCTTGCCCGCGTCAGATGCTTTCAGGCTGGCACGAGAGGTTGACGCGCTGCTCTAGCAGGCGGCTTCTCGTTCGTGTGCTCGACTGCTGCCCTTTGCGTGAGAGTCGTAGCGCCGCTGGCAAGCGTACTCGATCGGTCTTGCGGAGTTCCCCTTACGGCCTGCAATCCTGTGACTGTCGTACTGTGCTGCATCTTGGGTTAATAAACCCGTGTTGTTTGTTGACATCCTGCCTCGAGTGCCTTTTCTGTGCCGTGCTGGAGAGTCGACGAACCCGGCCGTAGCGTCTTTGTTCGCTGCGGCAGTGGAGAACGTTGCGTCCCTTGCCGGTCGCCTCGTATGGTAAGCGTCTAGCAAACCTATCTGCACAAACGTTAAGTCAGTTAAACCCACGCATAACTTTTGTATTTACCAGCACTAAAACCTCTGGGTCGTTCCGGGGCACGATTAATCTATACATAAAGAATTGTTATTATTACCATCGCTACTACAGTAAAACTATCTGAAATAAAGACGTTTCAGCTAGGAATTTCTCTTTTTTTCCGTTATGTTTTTTGTCCATGGCTTGATCTTGCGTGGTCGATTGATGCACGCATTAAAAGCAACATCTCAAACACATCCTGTCGAGGATCTTGTTCGGATGCATGGCATCTCGTGCCTGCGTACGTTCTGCTGTGGGCATGGCTCTGTGGACGTCCTTAGCTCGTCCCACAATGGGCTGGGACGGTGGGATCTTTCCGGGACATCCACGGGATGTATTGTGTTGTCTGGGAGGTGGCTGTTTTGGTCGGCACTATCGGCGCGAACTCTCGTTTGAAGGGGAGAATGTGTGGGGAACGGCGATAACCACCCTTGCCTTCGTCCACACTGGCAGTTATATGACCCAGCAGCGAGGGCCACTGCACATGCCCCCCGATGTGGACATGCGTTATTACCGCGCATAGCGAGCAGTCGGCGAACGCATAGCAGTGGTCGGCGAACGTTCGCGAGGTGTGCTTGTGTGCGCGACGTGCGGTCCGCTGGGGCCAGTGTTAACTGCACTGACGCGGAAGTTGTTTGTGGAAGTTGCTTTTATGTTTTGCTCTTGTCGCTGTAACGTCGTTTAAGTTTTCATTATACTAATAAATGGTTTTAGTTGATACCGACGAGCGAACCTTTGGAGTAGCCAGCGAAGCCTAGAATATGTACTCCTATGACTCAACAAGCTATAGTCTAGTGTTGCTCGTCTCCGCAGGAATGCGCCAAGGAACGCTGGTTACGCTTCGTTTCAATGAAAGTGACGTCTGCGCTGTAACGTGAGTGTCGGCGTTACGACGGACAATGAGCTATCTTTTAGAGGCCACTGTAGGCAACCTGCCTGGTAAGCCCATGGTATGCGCAAGCCTACTAAGATTATACAATGACGCGAATGCACCTCATCAGACTTGGCTCAAAGTATGGCATCTAGGCAGCTATTCCCACAATAGATAGCATCTGCTGTAACTTGTTTTTTCTCAAAATAGCGTGTGACGAAGAGTTTGAAGTGGGACAGGCTGTGTCCGAACTCACAACGTTGGTGGCATGATCACTGGCAGAGGCTTCTTTTGGGGCTCTTGCGTGAAAGAACGCGTCTCAGCAACTTTCATGGCTGAAAAACTTATATAATTCAAGAACACCGACGTTTGGGCAAGTTGGTTTTGCATAGCATAACACGGTCAAGCCCACACAAACAAGGACAGATGGAGGTGTTGACAACACAAGCGCTTACTTTCCACTGAGCGTTTATTCACAAAATCGTATAATATGAACGCTTTCCTTCATTGCATAAACAGACAGAAATGCCGTCGTGAAGTGACCATGCTAAGAAAGTGTTTCTTTAGGCGAGAGAAAAGCGGAAGGTGCGCGACATGCCCGCGTTTGTAATCAAATCTGTTTCAGTCATATTCCCGGCGTAGTGGCTGTTATTTCTGGCTACTTCCCTGCATATAGTATTGATCAAAGGTTGACAAGGATTCTTGTTCTTTATTCCGCACTCATAACAATGCACAGAAAGTGTTCCATAGTGGTAGTTCCTTGCATTCCTCCTGTGTTCCAGAAGCCTTTTGTTCAGACACCTGCCATCCTCACCGATGTAGCTGAAACGGCACAATAAGGGAACTTCATAATCGCTCTAGATACACATGCTACGAACAGGTCAGGATAGTGCACGGCCCTTTGTTTTCTAGAAATGATTAGTTATTTCGTGAAATTTCCCTACAGCTTTTCGGAGATGGAAAGCGCCACGCTGACATTGCTATGATTTGTTATCTTTTAAGTCTGAGTGATGTATTGTGCCTAGATATAATTACGCCAGTGCGGATTCTATTGGCATCTTGAAGGCAAGTTTCTTCTGTTCGGGGTCCATCAAATTTCACTGACTTATTTCCGTTATAGATATGACGATGATAAAATGGACGCTAGCGGATGAGAAAGAAAAATAACTATAAAACGTTCCGCCGCCGGTAATCGAACCTATGACCTCTCGGACGGCGAAGATTAGGGCCCAGCGCTCTACCGACTGAGCCACCGAGGCTTTTTTCTTTCTTTATTACTAAGCCACCACCGAGGCACAGGCGCGGCGCTCCACAAACGCGCCTTATATCTCACACATTCTCTGTCTCACAGTGCTCTCTGTTAGTGGGGCTAGCCGCGGCGGGATGGTGCCGCTGTCTGTGAGCAGTGAAATGGATTAATGAGTCATGACACTTACGTAGGGAACGATTCGGCGACGACGCAGTTAAAGCATGGCCTCCGACATGGCACAAAACCTCGAAGGTCGTGGTTAAAACGTCTCGATAACAGCGACGAACACTGGCCGCGCTGGCATCGGAGAGTCGCCCTAGACGCACTTACGTTCTTTGCCTTTTGCTTGGTGTAGAGTGTGACGGCTCGTTGTCGGAGTAGTGCAGCTTCCGCATGCGCCAACGGTGTTTCTCCGCCGCCGACTGCTTCGAGTGCGAGAGCACCGACTAATCAAACAGCTAATCAAACGCTATTCCATTCCCACGACTTGTGGGCACGTTTATGTCGGGCAGACCGGGTAGTGCATAAATGAACGCCTCGAAGAGCATGCCTCTTGTGTACGATCGGGCACAGGGAGCAACTTAGCGGTGCATGTGAAGGATTGTAACGGTTGCGAGCCTTTGTTTCGATAGACCTGCATTCTAGGGAGGGGAAAATCACTTGAACGCGAATTGCTTGAGGCGTACCATATGAAAAAGACGGGACACGTTTGTATTAGCGAACTTCCTGTGCCTATCACAGAAAAAGAGTGGCTGTTTCTTTCCGGGTGTGACTGATTAGCGGATGGATGATAGGCTTGATGTTGTAGCGTGTGCGCGTGCGCGGGATGATGTGTATAAATATACGTGGATGCGGCAATAAATTGGTTGTAAGTCCGGCGATGGTGTGTGCTTGAATGTGCCTTCTTCTTCGTTCTTCTTTTTGAGTTTCGCTGGTTTCCTCACACCTACACATGAATCAACCGGCCCAGCTTTTCACGCTTCTGACGTCCACTAAGAGCAAGGTGGGAGATGATATCAGGAGAACCCGGAGGAATAAACTTTCCAGGGCCAGAATATCGTCATAAAACAAAGAAAAGATTGTATTCTGTCGCAACGCCCAAGGAGTCCTGATAAAACATGCTACACTCACTTTCAGAACCAGTGTAAGGCCCAGATTTCTCGAGGCAGGTCACGTCAAAGCTTATGTAAAACCCTATATCCCAATTCCTAGACGGTGTTTCAATTCCCAAATATTTGGACATCCTTCTCAATCATGCAGAACCAAAGAAACTTGGGCGAAACAACGCCAATGAGAGCCCATCCCACAAATGCATTTCTTCAACACATCGTGTCAACTGCAAGGAAGAGGCCCCAGCTTATTTCTCCCGCTACGGCTCTTGCTGGAATTATTGCCGCTGTTAAACCCCGATTAACGAAACCCTTTTCCACAAAGTTCTTAATCGTTAAAATTTGCATGTCCCTTACGTACCAATATGGCTCAACTTTGTCATCAACTCAAATTAACAAAACTAACATGGCTTCCAACCCGATTTAACGAAGTTTTTCTTCAAATAAATGGGTGAACATGTGGTGATTTCTTTCTAAATTTGACGCAGACGGTTTTTTTTGATCTAGCGAGCGCTGTAACACTGTCGAGCTAAGCGTGTAGCCACCATAGTGATGGCCCTAGTGTGGCGAAGCAAATGGTACTGTTTAACGGTTGCGCTCTCCAGCGGCTCCTAGTGGGTCGTCCTCTTCTAAACGACGCTCGCGCTCGGGGCCCGTGCTCTTGCCTTGACTGTCGCCATAGCGCATTGTCTCCGAGTTCTGTCCAATAAACAGCTTAACAAATTGGTGGAGAGTGCTGTGCTCCCATTTGATGCTCCTGGAGCTTCGTTCCCGTATTCGGCCATCTACCATGCCTCAAGACGCCGCTCAGCAAAAGCCGCCTCCCACACCGACCACATGTCCCGGTGTCCCACGCATCCGCGATCCACCTATTTTCACTGGCGCCGATGGCACCGACGTGGAGGACTGGGTCGCAATTTACGAGCGCGTGAGCGTACCCAACAAATAGACGAAGCAGGCAAGTTGAGCATCTTGGTCTTCTACCTCGCGGGAGTAGCGAGCTTGTGGTACAACAACCACGCGTCCGATTTTGCGACTTGGTCGGATATCAAGGCCGCCGTATCAACGTTTAGGCCGCCCTGCAGTTCGTAAGCTGCAAGCAGAACAGCGCTTACGCGAACGAGCTCAGCTGGCCGGGGAATCCTTCACCATTTATATCGAAGACGTCCTGGACTTGTGTAAGAAAGCCAACGGCACCATGTCCGAGTCTGACAAGATCCGGAACATTATTTATTTATTTATTTATTTAACAATACTGCCAATCTCTTCAGAGATTATAGCAGGGAGGGCACATGAAAAATACTATATGTTTGCACAAGATCATATATGGTTAAAATCACTAAAAGAAGTCAAAATTACATACAAAATTATACATTATACCTTGCGATAGAAGAACACACAATAAAACAATCGGCGAAATTATCGCCAAAAACAACTGCAAAAGGATAAGGTATACATTTGTAAACATAGCGTAGGATCAGCGAGTACACATTACTATTGATTACATTGAACAACAAAATAATCGAAGAACATGTCACTTAAAATATTACCTTCATATGGGCAGCAGAGAAAAACTATGTATTAGTAACATGACACAGACTCATCGTTAGCGGGTTTACTGATGTAATATCGTTAGTGCTCTTTGTGAGGCAATCAATTCGCTTTCAATCGCAGTTGTGAACAAGTTTATGGATGATTTGGTCGTTAGGGTAGGTTTCAGTGAGTTCCAATCTTTAATGGTTAGAGGGAAAAATGAATATTTGAAGCAATTAGTGTTGGAAGAGTATTCGGCAAGAGTATGGGAATGGTTATGACGGGTTGGTCTGCCTTAAAATAAGATATATGCCTTGAAGTATCTATTTTTATTATGTTGTGTAGATGTTGAAACATTAATTTTAGTCTTGTTAGTTTCGTTCGGTTTTGTGGTGTTAAGATGCCAGCATTATTAAGTAGATGTGTCGGTGAGTCTGTCTCTCTATACTTGTTAAAAATAAACCTTATTGCTTTTCTTTGAACCGCTTCTATTTTATTAATTTGTTGCTGGGTAAACGGAAACAGACAGGGCTGGCATATTCCAGTACAGATCGGACGAGGGTTGTATATGCTATTAGGTTGGTATTGGGTGGTGCGTGCTTAAGGCGTCTTTTTAGTAAAAATAGTCTTTTAAGGCCTGTGCCAGTAATGTTATCAATGTGAGTGTCCCATCTCAAATCGTTTGAAATCGTTATTCCTAGATATTTGTGGCGACTGTGATTAAGGCACAGTTGTCAATAGTGTAAGAGAAGTTGGACCTGTGTTTTTTTGCGGGTTATTGCCAAGGAAACACATTTACCAATATTGACGGACATTTGCCATTTTTTGCACCACTTGTGTACATCTTCTAGAGCTCTGTTAAGGATTAGGTGATCGGAAGGAGTATTAATTTCTTGGTAAAGTACGCAGTCGTCTGCAAAGAGCCCGAGTTTTACATTAGTTAAGAGGGGAAGATCATTAATGAATATTGTGAACAATATTGGTGCTAGGACACTGCCCTGTGGCACGCCTGACGAGACTGATGTTGTTCTAGAGGCGGTGTCCTGTAACTGTACAAATTGTGAGCGATTGGTTAAGTAATCCTTAATCCAGTGAACAATTGTACTAATCTCCGAAAGTAACTTCGAATTTACTTATTAATTTGGTATGTGAAACCCGGTCGAATGCTTTCGAGAAATCTAAAAAGATCAGATCAATTTGTTTATGGTTATCATTAGACCGGGCTGCATCATGTATTAATTCTAAAAGTTGAGTAACTGTTGAGAGTCCCTTTCGAAAACCATGTTGTACAGGAGACAGGATATGTTTTTTTCTAGGTAAATATTGATGTGTTTCAATATCATATGTTCTAATAATTTACACACAGAACAAGTTAGTGATATTGGTCTGTAATTTGAAACCACGGTTTTGCTGCCTGCTTTATGTATTGGAATAATTTTGGCGGTCTTCCATACTGCGGGGATACAGCATAACTGCAGTGATTTATTAAGGATTATACATAAATATTTCGCTACCCACTCCGCATACCTTTTAAGGAAGATGTTTGGCAAGTTGTCAGGACCCGGGCCCTTTTTGGTATCAATGTTTAATAGTAGGTTGAACACGCCTTGTTCGGTAACTGTCAGGGGTTCTATTGGTGAATGATCGGAAGATTGCATGGGTGGTATGTTTCCGTCATCTACAGTAAAAACGGATTGAAAGTAATCGTTGAAGGAGTTGACGAGATCGTTGTTGTCTTCAGAAGAACGCGTGGGCTCATCATTTTTCTTTGGATTTATATATTTCCAAAACTTATTTGGAGCGCTTATCAAAAATGTGGGAAGTACCTTTGCAAAGTAATTATTTTTAGCATCTTTTAGTTTACTTCTCATATGACTAGTGGCTACAGTCACATCATGTCTGGTTAAATTAGTTTTTTTCATGTTCAGTTTTTTCCTGAATCGTTTTACCTTTCGTTTCGCATGTATTACGTCGCGTGTTCTCCAGGGGTTTAGTTGCCTAGTTTTCTTCTTTTTGATCGGTACGTAGCGTTTTATGCATGACGTCACGATGACTGCAAATCTACTCCAAAGTGTTTCGATGTCAGTGGATAGGTTATGTGAAAGTGCTACGAATGAATCGTATTCGAAAGAAAGTCGATTATGCTTGTGTCATCAGCATGGGTAAAGTCAGGATAATCAAGCAATGTCTGCTGATGAAATTTGGTATCAGTCACACTTACAGTGCAGTAAATCAAGTCATGATCTGAGATGCCCTCCATAATTTCTACTTTAGTAGTGTCGTGCGAGAAATGATCACTTAAGAAAACTAAATCAAGAATGTTTGATGATGATGCATGTACTCGGGTGGGCTGGGTCACTAGCTGATGTAAATTGAAATTGAGCATTAGATCACATATTAGTTGCGAGCTATCAGACTTGAATTGCATAGATTTCCATTCTATATCTGGCATATTAAAATCACCAAGAAGGATTAGTCTGGGATTTGATACATGACTCTGCATATAATTACAAAGTGAAGTAATGACGTCACTAGAAGCAGAGGGGCTACGGTATACACAACCCACAGCGGTTGCACGTGAACCTATCAACAATTTGCAAAATATTGCTTCTACGCCTTCAACATTTGGAAGAACATTAAAAGATAACTTTTTATTGATACAGATAGCCACGCCACCACCACGTGTGCGCCGGTCTTTCCGTATTATCGCGTAGTTTGGGCTACCTATTTCCTGGTCATGAATGTCACTTGATAGCCAAGTTTCAGTAATTGCTATAAAATCGGGTTCTAGTTTCAGTAATAAAGATTCAAGCAAGTCAGATTTGTTCAGCAGACTACGCGCGTTTACATTGATGAAGGTTACTTCTTTCTGCGGGGCCGTAGTTTCTGCAGTTCGCCTTGCTGGTTTTTTTTTTTGTTTTGCATAGGCGTTTGCATCATGGCTCACGGGAACGGCTTCGTTTTTTTCCTCATCCCAGGAAAAACGTTCACCATTAATCCGGAGCTTGTCATAACTTAGTCACTTTTAAATGCGAAGCATTTCTATCTAGCCGCCTACGTCTGGGCGCTCTCCCGGTCATCTCCATAGTTTCCAATATACCAAAATTTGCATAGCATACGATGAGTGTATGACGAACACAATTCACTGGTGATGACATGAATGACGCAAAATACCTGTCGTGTACGTCATGAAACCCTTTCTCTCAGTCGCGTGTGGCACATACCAGAGTTTATGTTATGCGGGTATGTGCCGCAGGTGATAACAGAGCCTCAATCAATGTAGTAACCGCGAACATACACATTGACATGGAAATAAAGTGATCATAATAGTAATTGTTGAGGTTTTACGTCCCAAAACCACGATATGATTATGAGAGACGCCGTAGTGAAGGGCTCCGGAAATTTTGACCATCTGGTATTCTTTAACGTGCACTGACATTGCACAGTACGCGGGCCTCTAGCATTTCGCCTTCATCGAAATAGACTGCTGTGGCCGGGATCGAACCCGCGACCTTCGGGTCAGCAGCTGAGCACCGTAACCACTACACCACAGCGGCCGACGCAAGGAAAGTTAGGGAGCTGAAGACAGAGCACTCCTGGAAGACGCTGGGCTACCATCCACACGTCCACGCAGTCCGCAACGTCGACCACGTGGATTACGCAAAAACCGGGGTCAAGGCTTTCTACAATAACTCTGCAGAGAAGACCATGTCCCTCATGATTACCGGGGACTTCAGCATTGATTTGTCAAAACCCATCAACGCCTGGTTCTTAGACGGCATGAAAGACGGCTTGGATGTAGACAGGGCATCACAAAACCTCGTTGCCACGTCCAGGGCAGGAGGCATCATCGATCATTTCTTCTTAAAAGCCACCCGCGGTTTCCACGAGCTCTACTATACATCGTACTTCACTACACTTAGACCGTTCGTAGCCGCGATCACGAACGGATCCGATAACAAGTCCTGTCCAGCTGCGCGGTACTCACTGATCACGGTGATGATGAACTTATTCAAGAACTGCCAAGAACCCCTTCCACACATGCACATGGGTTCATGAAACGTGCGTGCGTTCTCCGTCATAAACGGATAAGTATGAGCATAACAACTGTAACGCAACTCTAACAACTGCAACTGTGACTGTAACGTACGTGCAGTGCGCCTGCGCGTGCCACGCGGCTTTGTATATATCTAGGGAAACTTTTCTAAATAAAGCTTAGTTGCGAGTAGCGCCTGTCCTGTGCATCTCTGTTTCTTCGTTGTCATATTCGAATTCGCGCTATCCTGTATTGAAGAGTATAAGCACTTCATATCATCTTACTGCGTCTGGTGTTGGTAACACCTATGTTGCGGTTGCATTGTTAAGCACCTGTAAACAACTGGTTATATAACACATGTGCGACTCTTCAAAATATGTGTGTGTGTATACCATTTGCACATTTCTCTAGCGTCATTACGTAACGTTTCGCTCAATGTGAAAAATTGCGACACAGTCACCTTCCTGCGCATGCTTCGCATAACATCGATTCCCACGGTACGTGGGATCTGCCGAATTTTTTCTCCTGCTTCCTTTCTTGATTTACCATAATTCCACAGATTCTTTCGTATGTTACGAATGCGGGCTGAGAAGTCCTCACCTACAGAGTAATTGCTGCCTTTTAACTTGTAACAGTTTTGCAATACGGTTATTTTGTCGCGATGATCGGCAAGCCGCAAGGTTATCGGTCTACATTTGTTAGATTTAGGCTTTCCTAGTCTATGTATCCTTTCTATGGCAACTGCCTCGGTTTTGAGAATGTTTTTGACGATACTATCGTTCACTGTTTTATCCAGAGTGTCACTGTTTTCTTTTTCACTTTCCGGAACACCATATACTATGAGGTTGTTCCTTCTAGACCGATTCTCAAGATCGTCGATCTGAAGTTCAAGTTTGCGAACTACTTCCTGAAGGGTACATATTTCGGTTACGCAGGTTGCTATTTTGTTGTCCAGGGCGCTAATATTAGCCAGCTTCGACTCAAACGAAGTAAGGCGCTCTTCTTTTATCTCTTTTAAATCATCAGCGATACTTTGTAGCTGCTTAGCAAACTGGGCAATATCGGGGCCGGGGTTAGTTTCTGCGTCTCCGGACAATAGTAGCAAACTTTCAGCGCAATCCAGAAGATTATTTACAAGCAAGCAAATGAGCCGCGGGCACGGCAGCATAATCAAAAATGGGTCGTTAGAGCGATAGCATTTTCCATAACGCCTGCTCACCTGCATGAAGTACAGAAGGGGATTAGCCGACCGCATCGTTGAGTTGCCGCCGTGCCCTTCAGCCCACAGTCGATTGACGCCAGCATTTATAGGCGAACAGTTGCGTTTTGCCACCAGGGAAAATTGACCGGTGTCTTGCCCATGCGTGGTCGTCGCTGATACTGGCTGCTCCCAGATGAAATCCATCCGGTCGAGGTTCAAAATCATCGGTGACGTGTGCTGGTTGTTTGCGCTGGAAAGTGGCATAGAAATGCCATGTCCCGCGCATATCGGTGCGTCGCGTCCCGCTGGCAGCAGGAAAGCGACGAACATCTGCATGAAGTACAGAAGGGGATTAGCCGACCGCATCGTTGAGTTGCCGCCGTGCCCTTGAAGGGCATTGACGACGATGCCTTCACCATGTTGCTCGCCAAAAACCCTGGCACAGTGGCCGAGGTCATAACACTGTGCCAGAGCTACGAGGAGCTCCGCGGGCAACGTTCGATGACCCGTCGCTCTCCATCACGCGACGAAGAGCTTGCTGGCTTGGCGGCCATACCTGACCAGGCCACGCTGTTGGCAGAAGTGAAGTCATTCGTGCGCGAGGAAATCGCACGCCAGTTCTCTCTCCTGGCCTTCGCCCACCCGCCGCACGTTCAACAGTCGTCGACGACCCTTCTTCCTCCCATGCGCCGAGCGATTGAGCAGGAAATTGCGGAGGTGATGCCTGAGTACCACCAGCAACCTCCGTTCCTGCGCCAGAGAGTTACGCTCCAGTTGTCGCCAGGACGCACCAGGCAATCCCTGCGGCTGCACCAATGAGTTACGCCGAAGCCGCCGCTAGACCTCCGTCCTTCGAAGCGGGCGTGCCGGCTACGTATGCTGCCGTCCTCCCTAGGCCCCGACTGTAACTCAGCATGAAGTCATTTCATCAGCCGCCCCGTCAATCGCATCCTGCGATATGGGCGGCACCTGCGCCGGTGAACCGATGGCGCACACCCGACAATCGGCCCATCTGCTTGGCATGCGGTTATGCCGGTCACGTGGCACGTTACTGTCATCGCGTGCAGCCGCCTAGACTCGCGTCACCCGCCACCAGCCAGTACAGCCGTGCATTCTACGACCCGCCTATGTCACCGACGTCACGCCCAGCTCCATCCACTCGCCGCTCTCAGTCTCCACGACGTCGCTCACTGTCACCAATGCGGCCACGTTCTGTGGCACGAGAGCAGGAAAACTAGTCGTGCCAGTCCACGAGGCAAGGCTGTGGCGCTATCGAACTGTAAAAGCCCTAAGCGAAGTCCATCGAATGTCATCGACGTGTTTGTGGACGGTGTTCGCGCATTTGCCCTTATCGACATTGGAGCTGCCGTATCCGTTATGGACGCAAAACTTAGCCGCTTACTCTGAAAAGTGACGACGCCACTTTCTGGGATATACCTCCGTACCGCCAGCCCCCAGAGTATTAGGCCTACAGCAGTATGCACTTCTCGCGTCGTCGTTCAGGACGTTCTGTACGACGTCCAGTTCATCATAATTGCTGCATGCTCCCACGACGTCATCCTGGGATGGGGTTTCCTCTGCCGCCACGACGCCATAATTCACTGCGCACCAGCTGCCCGCGAACTCTCACCATTCTCACAGTTGACGCCGGCAGACAGTCCATCGGCATTCACCAAGATCCTCGTCAAAGACGATACCAAGGTTCCTCCAAACTCGTCGACGGCCGTGCCAGTTTACTGCGCCGGTCTCTGCGACACCATTGCACCTCTTTCGCCATCTGACCGCGTTTGCACTAGGAAAGGGTTGCTGGTACCTTTCGCGACCGTGCAAGTCACTCAGGGTAGCACCGCTATCTTTGTTACCAACCCATGCCCGCACATGTTACGTTGGTGCGAGGGGAATGTCTCGGCAGAGGGGAGCCTCTCGAAGACGCACCCGATGAGTCGCACTGCACCACTTCTCGTACCATCAGTGCCGTTTCCACGTCTGATTCATCACCCGCGGATGTATTTGGTCCCTTCATTGCTGACAACCTTACGTCGGTACAGCGTTCCCAGCTTCTGTGCCTGTGGGTAGAATTTCGTTCTTATTTCGATGTCGGGCAAACTTCTCTCGGCTGCACGTCCGCTGTTACGCATCGCATCGACACTGGCGCCCAACCACCACTGCGGCAACGTCCATATCGCGTGTCTCTCACAGAACGTCGGGTAATTAATGCGCAAGCCGACTATATGCTTCGACGCGACGTTATTCGACCCTCGGACAGCCCATGGGCGTCTCCTGTTGTTCTCGTTGCCAAGCAGAACGGTTCTGTGCGGTTCTGTGTGGACTACCGAAGGCTCAACAAGATCACTCGCAAGGATGTTTATCCACTGCCGCGAATCTACGACGCGATTGACAGCCTCCGAGGAGCAGAATACTTTTCATCTCTCGATTTGCGCTCGGGGTACTGGCAAGTACCCATGGCTGATGACGCTCGACCGAAGACAGCCTTTGTCACGCCCGACGGCTTGTACGAGTTCAACGTCATGCTGTTTGGTCTGTGCAATGCGCCCGCGACCTTCGAGCGCATGATGGGCACCGTTCTGCGCAACTTGAAATGGCACACTTGCTTGTGTTACCTGAACGATGTCGTCGTTTTCGCTCCGGACTTCTCCACGCATCTTCAACGTCGGCGGCGTGTTCTGACGCGTTTGAGCAACGCCGACCTCCCACTGAATCTGAAGAAGTGCCGATTTGCAGCACGGCAGCTGACAATCCTAGGCTACGTCGTGTAAAAGGACGGAATCCTTCCCGATCCGGCCAAGCTTCGGGCCGTGGCCGAATTTCCCAAACCTACGTCCGTCAAACAACTGCGCAGTTACGTAGGACTGTGCTCATATTTTCGACGTTTCATGCGCAACTTTGCCTCCATCATATGGCCGCTGACGAAGCTCCTTGGGAGTAACGGGACGACCACATTCGTGGTCGTCCGAATGCGACGACGCGTTCGCAAAGCTCCGTCGTTTGTTGACGTCTCCTCCCATACTACGCCACTACGACCCTACAGCCCCAACGGAGGTACACACGGACGCCAGCGGTGTAAGCCTCGGCGCTGTTCTTGCGCAGCGCAAACCAGAGTTCCCCGAATATATCGTAGCATACGCAAGTCGTACGTTTACTAGAGCCGAGACCAATTACACCGTCACGAAAAACGAGTGCCTGGCGATGATCTGGGCCCTTACAAAATTCCGACCTTATTTGTATGGTCGCCCATTTGATGTCGTCACCGATCATCATGCCCCATGCTGGCTGTCGTGATTCAAGGATCCCTCGGGCCGTCTCGCCCGCTGGGCACTTCACCTGCAGGACTACGACATCCGCGTGCTGTACCGCAACGGACGCCAGCATGCTGACGCCGACACCCTCTCGCGCTCCCCCTTGTCTGACGACAATGCCTCCTGCTCAGTATCTCACATCGTTGTTTCTTCTATCGACGTTCACAGCATCGCTACCGAGCAGCGCAAGGATAAATGGATAGCCTCGCTGATAGACTTGCTCACTGATCCGTCGTCAACACCAACCATTCGCGCGCTGCGTCGTCAAGCCCACCATTTCGCCATTCGTGACGACCAACTGCACCGACGCAATTACAACGCCGACGGCCGCCAGTGGCTACTTGTGATACCCTGAAGTCTGCGTGCTGAAATATGTGAGTCCTTCCACTCTGATCCGCAATGCGCGCACTCTGGGGTATCTAAAACTTACCACCGCATTCGACAACGATACTTCTGGCGAGGAATGTACTGCTACGTGCAGAAGTTTGTCCGCTCCTGCCTCGATTGCCAACGCCGAAAACCTTCAACGAACGTGTCACTAGTCGGTCTACAGCCATTACCTTGCCCTAACCGTCCGTTTGGGCGCGTGGGCATCGATTTGTACGGACCGCTTCCTCTGACGTCGGCTGGTAACGGTTGGGCCATCGTCGCTGTTGACCATCTAACGCGATACGCCGAAACCGCTGCCCTCGCAGCGGCTACAGCACGCGATGTTGCCTCCTTTCTGCTACACCGATTCATGCTGCGTCAAGGTCCACCCCAGGGGCTTCTCAGCGATCGAGGCCATGTCTTGTTGTCGGAAGTCTTCAACGCCATTCTCGGAGTGCCATACTGTTCACCGCAAAACTACTGCTTACCACCCGCAGACGAATGGCCTAACCGAACGCTTTAACCGCACGCTCGGCGACATGCTCTCAATTTACGTCGCTGCCGATCACACAAATTGGGATGCCATTCTGCCCTTCGTCACCTACGTCAATAATGCCGCCCCTCAGAGCACTGCTGGTTTTTCACCCTTATTCCTGTTGCACGGAAGGCACCCGTCGCACACCATTGACACGATACTACCCTAAAAGCCGGATCCATCTGACTGTACGCTTATTTCTGACACAGCCAGGCTTGCTTACGAGTGTCGCAAGCTTGCAAAAACCTTTACAACGCAAGAACAAGAGCGACAGAAGAGCCATCGCGGTGGCACTACCACTTCTGAGTCGACGTTCCTCCCCGGAGCTCTCGTATGGCTCTCGGTCCCTACCACTGCAACTGGCCTCTCTTCAAAACTACTGCCCAAATACGAAGGCCCCTACCGGGTCGTCGAGCGCACATCCCTGGTCAACTACCTAATCGAACCCATCGAACCAGCTTCGGAAATGCGCCGTCAAGGGCGCGATATAGCCAACTTGGAGCGCCTCAGTGTCTACTATGACCCACTCATAGTAACGAGCTGTTAGGTCGCCGGACGGCTCCCTTTTCGTACCCGGGGTAATTGTGGCGAAGCAATTGGCACTGTTTAACTGTTGCGCTCTCCAGCGGCTCCTAGTGGGTCGTGCTCTTCTAAACGCCGCTCGCGCTCGGGGCCCGTGCTTTTGCCTTGACTGTCGCCATAGTGCATTGTCGCCGAGTTCCGTCCAATAAACAGCTTACACTAGTATTATTGTGACCAGGCTGCGCGCCTGGTCAAAATGCACAACACAACGGACTCGGTAGCTCTGGTGCTCATGGCGGCGGTGCTTTATTGCTCCTGTAAATGCTCCCTCAGGAAAACTGCGGTTGTTTCAGCAAAGGGGGGCACTGACGGCATTTAATGGGTTAGGCAAATAACTGCAGTGACTGTATCCTCCCAGCTTTACTACTGCGCCTGCTCCCCGTCCTTGAATTATCGGCGGCATATCATAGCTTGATGTGACCGTCTACCATCGCCTGGACATGGGAGGCTCTATGTCCAAGCCACCTTCTCGGATACTTGACACGCGCAGGCGTTGGTTAGCGGCGAGTAGAATGTCGCGGTAGCTTTTGGGGGTCGCTATGTCACAATTTGGGATTTCTGCGGATCTAAAACTCCCTTTCACGATTTAAGGAACATCCCGATATGAGAAAATAATTCGAACATGGCCATCACTTGGTTTAATCGAGTTTGAACTGCATAAGACTGAAGTCTTATTTCATCAAGCAAAGAACAGATTGTCATACCTGCCAAGAAAATGTTCCGCCGATATGGCCGCATCACAGCGGCCTCAGGTGCCCACTGGCTCTGCATATAGTTGCCCCGTAGCCCATCCTTCCACCCGATTAATCGTCACAGCCAATGCTGCCCCGTCGTCTTCAACAGACGGCTGTTCCGTAGGGCCCTACAATCAAACACCAAGGCCTGAGACACTTGTATCCGCGTCAAATTCTCGGTCTTCCGGCGCCCGTCAGAGTGCTAAATGGTCTGCTCTAAACCGTCCACACCGAAGGACCAGCGCTCTCTCGAACGCTCAAAGAGTGACCAACTCCAATTAACCGCCCTAGACAAGGAAAGGACAACCTGAAAGGTTATCCTTATTTCAACAATGTTAGTCTTTATATAGGTGTGCCAGCGTTTTTTATCAGCTATTTTGCATTTTATATCCTTTTTATTTTCTATGGACCTGAGAATTTCCGAAAATTTCGAATGACAATTCGAATGGCATTCGATTCGGTGCTCGAATCGAATGATGCATATTCGAACTACCGAGTATTTTCTAATATTTTTTCGAATAATCAGCACCCACGGCAAAGCCCTTAAGGAGCAAAGTGTTGGAAAATTGAGGAACAATAAAAAATATTGACTGAGGTACCAAGCTGCATGCAACCCAAGCTTTTACGGCACTATCGACGCTATATTGATCGCCGCATGAAGATGTTTTTGCTTGAAACTCTAGTGCCGCCGCAGCGAAGGTGCCCTCATTCCACTACCATCATCATGGGATTCCCGATTTTCGTTCATAAAACATTAATTTTAAATGCGAAGCATTTCTTAGCGAACGAAAGGCAATTGGGCCGTTTCTATCTATCTATCTATCTATCTATCTATCTATCTATCTATCTATCTATCTATCTATCTATCTATCTATCTATCTATCTATCTATCTATCTATCTATCTATCTATCTATCTATCTATCTGTCTATCTATCTATCTATCTATCTATCTATCTATCTATCTATCTATCTATCTATCTATCTATCTATCTATCTATCTATCTATCTATCTATCTATCTATCTATCTATCTATCTATCTATCTATCTATCTATCTGTCTGTCTGTCTGTCTGTCTGTCTGTCTGTCTGTCTGTCTGTCTGTCTGTCTGTCTGTCTGTCTGTCTGTCTGTCTGTCTGTCTATCTATCTATCTATCTATCTATCTATCTATCTATCTATCTATCTATCTATCTATCTATCTATCTATCTATCTATCTATCTATCTATCTATCTATCTATCTGTCTGTCTGTCTGTCTGTCTGTCTGTCTGTCTGTCTGTCTGTCTGTCTGTCTGTCTATCTATCTATCTATCTATCTATCTATCTATCTATCTATCTATCTATCTATCTATCTATCTATCTATCTATCTATCTATCTATCTATCTATCTATCTATCTATCTATCTATCTATCTACCTATCTATCTATCTATCTATCTATCTATGTCTTCGCGCTCTCGTGGTCGTCTCCTTAGCTTGGCACATAGCAAAATTGGTATAGGAGGACGTGTATGTATGACGAACTCGATTCGCAGGTCATGACATAAATAGCGCAACTTCCTTGTCGTGCTAGACACAACATTAATGACAACCAACAGACAGTCAAGCCAAGGAAAGTATAGGGTTGTAGTAATTATGCTGTAAATGCAGATAAAATACAGTGGACAAAAAAAAATGTGTCTAACAAAGAAAACAAGCCCTTAAGTTCCCCTTGTTTCGTTCATTCCCGATAGTACGCGTGCGTCATAAAATTCTGTCCGTCAGTCACGTGTGGCACATACCCGCATACCGCGGCCCATTGTGCGTGGGTACGCGCCACAGGTCATTCACAGTCTATACAGAGATTTCCAGACATTGGAAACCTCACCCCGACAGCGTGAATAAGCCCGTGTCACAGAAAATGTGGGGTTGTTGATGGGTAGATATCCCGATGGAACCAAGCAATAAAAAGCACGGCTCGCGGCAGAATCGAACGTAGACATTCTGAATGGCAGTCAAGTATCCTACCACAGAGCCACGCCATTGCTACACACTGTTTCGCAAAAAGATCCTACAAGCGTCATGTCAGGACAACGGGAATCGGGGTGGCAGTGTCGGCTATCCGCTTTTATGTCGTAACAAACATTACGTATCTATATGACTCCGCAAGCTGTAGTCGAGTGTAGCGTGTATACGCTCACGACCGCTACGTATGATATGTACTATCGCGCTGAGTATGCTACATCACGCGAGCGCGTGGTCGAGCGCTCTGCAATGTTGTTCAGTGGCGCCGATCATGGCATACTTTCACGTTATCGGGAGAGAGTGTGGCTGCTCGTGCGAGCGCGCACCGCCCCCTCTTGCTTGCTTTCTCCTTCGAAGTTGTCATTTTCGAAGCTGATATCACCGCAGGGCAAAGCTAGGGCGAGGGTGAAGGCAAGTGGAGGCGGTGCGCGCTCCCAGGGACAGCGAAACTCTCTCCCGATAACTCGAAAATATGCCATAATCGGCGCCACTGTATAACCTAGCAGAGCGATCGGCCTCGCGCTCGTGTGATGTACTGAGCGGCGAGATGGTACATCATCGTCCTGTAGCGTGCACTTGGTGGCGATGAAACTGGCGTCTCTACTCTAACGCGAGTGCCGGCGTTAGGTGGGCTACCCTTTACAGGCCAGCGTACTGGGTTGCCTGGCAAGCACACGATATGCGCCCAGCTGCTGAATTTCCTCCAAGTCGTCGAACCACCCCGTAACGCTTGGCTCAAAGCTAAAAGTCCGACATGGGCGGCTACTGGCTGACTGCTTCGCATGAAACGGATTCTCAGAAGGCGTGGGACCTGCCGGACATTTTTAACGTCTACTTTTATTTAAAAGCTTCTGAAAAAGTATTACCTTGTAGAGTGAAGTAGCATTTCAACCCAGTTACAAAATACTGTGGTCGCTGATGTATACTAGCTGTCCTCATTTTGCGTAACTGTGACATTTTCTGTCGGTTAAAATTCGGTAAATATTTCTTCAAATACAATGTATCGGAATTCCATGGATGTCTTGAAAACGTTTGCCTTACTATTTGAAAACTATTCGAGTAGTATTCGATTTGTATTCCTGTTCGATTCGGTGTCACCACTGCTCAATGCGTATCCGTTTCGGTTCTGAAATTCTTGATTAGCACGCTCCTATTCTTTTCAAAATGTCTTTTTTTTATTCATTGCAACTGCAGCGGGCTCACACTTAACTTTTCGTGACGTAAAAGACATGCTGAGCAACTTATCCTCTGTGGTCTTGTGCTTTCAGGCAACTAACTTTGGCGAGAAAAACTGAATCATACTAAAGGGTTTGACTGTGACAGGTGTGACCGTACTCGGGCTAGCCGACTGTCGGGCGGTGTTGCGGTTGTAGTCTCAAGCAGTTGTCTGTAGCTAATAACACCAACACAATGTGTTCCCTTTAGGTGTCCACTGTTGAAACAACGCGTTAGTTGATGAGGGATAAGAAGACAAGTGCGCAGGACATGCACTTGTCCTGTGCAATCCTGTTCTTGTCCCTCGCCTACTAACGCGCTGTTTCAACGGAATGAACTTGAACCAATTCGCCACACTTACCATCTTGATCCACCACATACACAATCCACTGTAAGAGACTAGGGGAGTGAAATTCGTCGCAAGTGAGGTTCAACTGTATAATCTTAGACCCTGACTTTTTAATGATAGCGGCCGATTTCAACGAACATTACATGCCACGGGGAAGCGTTTCGAGAGCGGCTTTAGTGAAGCCAAGAAATACACGTGGGGACTGCTTGAGAGCAGGTAGTAGACTGATGTTTATTCAAAAGTAGCAACAGGTTTGCCGACTAGACGCTAAAGGAACACAGGTCCGCCGATGGGTACTTGACTCTTTGCGGAACGAGTGAAAGAAGCGACGCTACAAGGGCTGCCCACCGCCGACAGAAATTTTTTTTCACGGAGGGTCCCGACCACCCTTTATGTATGCCGTATATACGTATACACACACAATATAAAAAATAGGGTTTAAACCCCCAAGCCACCTCCTGACTACGCCACTGCCCCCCAAGAGTTCTACAGGCTCCTGGATGACTGGAGGAAGGAAAGGAAGCGTTAATGTTCAATACAAGCTCACTTCACGTGGTCGCAAGACAATCTCTTCTTTCATCGTCATATTGTAGCACGAAGACACAAATACAAAGACATACCCACACACTCTTAGAACAAAGGGAGTTCCTCGACGCCCTTTGCGAGAGTTTTGGCTTGTCTCGCTGGGCACTCCCTTTTCTGGGGTGAAACAACTCCCTCTAGACAGGGAGTGATTCAACGCCTCCTCATGGAGTACAGTACTCCGTCTGCGATAGAGTGAAAGCACTCCTCCGAGGGAGTAAAGCTGTCACGTTAAAACAGCTTCGAAATCAAATTAATCGAGCACAGAAAATAGCACATTCATACGCGCACACATCCACGCAACCAAAACACGTAGAGCGCTCGCAACCAAAACACATACATTAAAACAGAACCTTCCCGCTCTCTTAGGGAGAGATGTGAACGCAGGTGCGAGGTTAGTGAGCGTTTTGCTACACTGTTAGTAAATACTCGCTGAAATCCACGCCTGCAGGCAGGAAATCCGTTGAAATTACGGCCGCCGTTAATCAATTCATTATGCGACTCCGTAGCCGGCTCCCAGAGAAAGCAAAACAATAGCCTTGACGTGGCTTTTGCAGAATTTTAGTTTTAGGTACGGCCCGCAGCGCTTACGTGTGGCGTCATGTCAATAGAGTCCCCTAAAGCGGCTGCGAAAAGCAGAAATTTTAGCACTCGAACACCGTTTCACGGAATAATATCTGTAATACTTCACTGTAGGGATAATTAGAAAATTGGCAGCAGTGTAAACACGCACATATGACAACACAAACAAATCGCACACGACACAGGATTCGAACTCATGACCACAAACACCGAAAGCAGACACTCTAATCACTACGCCACAGAGCCACGGCATGCTTTGTTGATTTTTCACGGCCTTATAATTTACAAATTGGTTTGCGACGAGAGGGCGGAGCTTGCTACTTCTTTTTTTGCATCACCTGCGTGTGTTTGCGCGTGCATTAGGTTAGTAAGTAGTTAGCGCGGCGCCATGAACTCACGAAGGCCACCGTTAGCACCATCAGCTCCGACTTCCGTTCGTCGTTTGTTGTGCCGCAAGAGAAATGATAAACGTGTGTTTTTTTGTGTGTGTTCACCATACATCGTGGATGTCTCGCTCGCCCAAAAATTTGCTGATACCAGCGTGACAAGTACTTTTAGGTAGCGAAATTCACGTATGTATTCTACCAGCGCGTGCTGTTGAGCAGTTTTGTTTATTTCTACCGAGAGCTGCAAGTGTCTGCAGTGCGTTCTCAGCTGTTCGATGACCATCATCTCTCGCCTATTTTTGTTACATACGTCGATGTCACAGTTCCAAGGGCATTTTAGCGTGCACCTATACAAGCATGTGCATTTATTGTGCGTGTAGGTGCTGTTGCGAGCTGCACGCAGGGTCAGCGGCACCTCTGAGCAGTTAGACAAATATTTGCGTAATGAGCACTTACGCGCGCTGTGGCACGACATACAGTGCTTCTGAATTAGTCATAGTCAGTATTTAATTGCTTTTATACTCGGAGACTAGCTACCCTTTTACTAAATAAACTATTTGTATCACGCCGCCGTTAAAATGGATGTCGAAGGCGTCCACCAAGGTTAAGCACGATGTCCGCTAATTCGCGAGCGACATGTCTCCCTTAAAATAGAAAAGATAATACTGTTGCACTTCTGCATTGCGAATGTCCGCGTGTAGTTGGCAGTACTCCTGAAGAGATTGTGCAGTACCTATTAATAAAAATGGCATTATTGTATGCCCCAGTGAAACAACTGTTCTTCAGAAAATAAGGATTCATTTTAATATGAAGGATATTTTTGTCACGGCAGGACACAACTTGACTTTTTCGTGTGTAAAGAGTATGTTGGACCTACCGTCACGCTTGTTATGCGTGCCGTGCGAGGAGGAAATGGACGCGGGGACTACGTGGTAAAACACGCACGACGTTTATGACTAAAAGAACAACTATCAAAAAGCGTTAAGGAAAAAGAAGAATACAGAGACAGTCTAAGTAACACTAGAAAAACAATGAATGCGAGTTCAAGAAACAAAGTTCGAGGACCTCACGGTGCGATGGTCGGTACGGCGGACGCTGAAGTGCCGGGGCAGGAGGCGGGCGAAAGTTGAGGGGTAGCGGGGTGCATCTCGATGTGCGTCGCTGTGCCGACGATGAAGCTTGACGGCGTGGGTCCGACTACGAGCAGTCAACCCGCAGCAGAGACGCTCCATGCAGGATGGTCAGCCTGCTCAGCGGAGAGCTTGCGCTCGAGTCGCGATGCTCGGCGCACCCGTGTCCATGCGCCAGGCCACGCTCAATGCTGGGCTGAACAGCTGACCGTGGAGACGCCTCGACGAGATCCGCAATGCTCCCGGCAAGGAACAGAACAGCAGGCCAGGCCACGCTCCGAGATGTGTTGCTGGCAACGCCGCCTCAGGTGGTGGTCGGGCGGCCGCAGCACGGACGGCCGCGTTCCCTGGCTGGAGCCTGGGTCGCCGGCGTCCGACGCTTCGGCCCGCTGTCTTGCGTCTGCCGCTGCTTCGGCTCGTCTCCAGCCACCAAGCGCTTAGCCACGTATCCTCCACAAGTGGCCAAATCGGGACACACCACCTCCATGGACCCCCACAGGTCATCAGCTGATTGGCTGGCCTCACGCACAGAGCTGGCTCCAAATTGCACGCGTCTGGCGCCGCACCTTCGTCATCGTCGACACATTTTTGTTCCATTCATCACATCGTGATTCAGGATTCCGCATAGCACGAACATGACTGCAGCAGATTAATAAAAACTGAAAAAAGTGGGTGCCATGTGCACTCCTACTACCTCGTGTACCTGTAGTTGATGTCCAAATCTATTATACAAATTATGCGACCATTGATAAATGATCAACCCATCAATGTTCGATCACAGTTGATCTCTTTCCGTTTACTGCCTGTCGCTTATTTGCACGATGTTTAGCAAGAATCATCAGTTCAACCCATCTGGTAGAACAAAAACATTATCTGTAGCATACAGTGGTTCTCAAGGGGAGGGGGGGTCAGCGAAGCCATTTCTGGGGGTCCGCGAGACGCATCTTCGAACAAAATACAAAATACGCCTTTTTTGAAGAAACAGTTTGTCCAATGAGAGCGGCCCCTTCCGATTTTTTTTGTATGTTTCACCGCATAATGGTTTTGCGTTGCGGCGGAGCTGACCTGTGCTTCCACTTATCTGTGAGCTGGCTGTAAAGCTTTTACTGCAATTTCGTACGACATGTGCTTTTCCAGGCTCGCATATTTGAAGAGAAAGCGTAACAAGAAACAGCTGAAATGTGGTGGCAGGCCGCACAACTTTTTGACAAGCTGTTGAGACTGAATTGGCCGGGCACTTTAGTTTGAGCATTCTTTGCCACGGAGAAACACAAGGCACCGCTTTCAAGCCGCATGTTGTGCTAATTTAGAAGCCCCCCCCCCACCCTTTATCTCTCACTGCAAGGGGTCCCTCATTACTTCCACCATTCCACAAGAGGTCCCCGAAACATCTATGGCTGAGAACCACTGACCTATATGTCAGAGCGTGAAAAATTTATTTTACATGCACAAGGACTTTTTGTTTAACTGCATTACAAATTCTTAAACTTCAAATGATACAATAAATGCTGGTTGTAGTACTTTATTGGAATCAAAACAATAACATCCACAATGTCAATGTAAAAATATGCACATTCATCTACCACAGAACCTATGCTCATTATTGAACAGATGAAACAACATACACAATGCAACCTGAGCACTAATTCACAGCAGTAAAATAATATGAAAGTATAGTTCTAAAATTCATCACAAAGCACAACACATACACTTCGCAATTCCAGTTTGCAAGTACAATCCAAAGAAATGGCATGCACAGCAGTGGCGTAGCCAGAGGGGGCACCCCCCCTCTCTGCAATTTTTTTTGCTATGGCATACAGAGCCCAAAATGACACTTGACCACATCTGCCTGCCCGGCCCCCACTTCAAATCAAGGAGAGGCCCCCGAAAAAAAAATTCTGCCTATGCCCCTCATGCACAGAGAACTTGGTCTCTGCTGACACATGAAGGCAACTTGATAAGTCAGTAAACGCTTGCAACACTCTTGAGAAATGTGACTGTGCAATAGGCATGTTTGTGTACCATTTTTCCCTTATTGCATTAGTTTGCCCTTAGGCATGAAAACATGTTACACATGATTGTGTAGTTCACTTTTTTGTATAAAGACGTGTGGTGTCCACAATGGATCCACCTGGCAAGGTTTGTAAACACAGTCGCCTTTATTCACATATTTTTTAAGAAATAATGTAAATTTATAAAGTTAAGTTTGGGAACATGGCATTATTTCGCAACCCGATTCACCCGTATTATTATGCATAAGTAGTAGACCAATGGTTACAATATTTACACGCCAGCTAGTGCCATCAAATGCCACTGGAAAAGTAGTTCCTCGTCACCTTCACTAGCTCAATTTTTGTGGCTCATGCAAAAGTACCACATTGAAAATGAATCCGAATACCATGACAGGAAAGTTACCTCGGAGTTACGCAATAACATGCTTTGAATTAAAAATATCCTATCAATACTGGTGGTGGATTGGCACATTAGAGCCAAGGACTGGACATGCCATGAGGTTGAATAAAAATTGAACAGGCAATAAATAATGGATATAAAACAGTCAAGAATCATGCTTAGTAAATTAAATGAGTTTACATTCAGCATCTTTTCAAGCCATGCAAAATTTTCAAATGCACACTGTTATTGGAAAGTTTGGCAGTCCAAGTGCTGACAATCCTAAATACTGAGATATGTACAAGATCATCAGTATAAGGCACAGGAATGTTCGCAGAAGAGACCGTCTTGTAGACAAACAGGGGGACCAGAACTGTTGCTGCTTTGCCAAAAGTGTTCAGTCATCCTGAAAAAGATTTCAGGTAAAGAAGTTCATTAAGCTTTCTGCATCCATACAAAATAGCAACTTCACTTCTCTTACTGCACAATTTTCTAAAAAAGCATAAAAACACAAAATTAAGAAGCTGCCAAGTATTTCCTTGTGAGATTTGCAATGAGTGTGCAGCACACTTTTATTCTTTTAATATCTAGAAAGACGCAGCTTGATGATACAGAAAGACGGGACTCACTTGCTTGTCCATGTTTTGCTGCCATGCTTTTGTACGGTTAGCAAAAGGACAAGGTACAATAGCTAGTGCGCAGTGTTGCTTGTTGTTTCGTTAAGGCAACTCCTATTAGAAAAATATTTCATTTATCCTCAAAATTTACTGCAAGTTCTACCAAATAAATTATTTAAAATCCTAGGCTACACGGGACAAAATAGAGATATATACTTATGAGGCATGCTACAGTGGATATCCTCGATTTTTTAATTTACATTTAAATATAAAACTCTTTATGCCAAAGCAGCATCTAGACGTTGTCTTTCTCTCTGCACTTCTGAATAAACAAGCGGTGTACATAGCACCTGCCTATAAGCACTGCATCATCCTGCTTCTGCCAACTATGAAATGCGTGCGCACTGAAAATTTTCTATGCTGCTTACTGCTTGCTGTTACCTTAAATGTCCCCTAGCCAAGACAAACTAGACAAGCAAATAATATAACTATCAAGTGTAAATGAACGTAAAAACTTTCCTAATGCCGATAACTTAAATCACGAGGCGCATGTAGCCCATCCTGTGCACTGTTCACCTCTGTTCAGCACATTTACTTATTTGGAAAGTCTAAGAAACTCGCAACAAGCTGGTTCAACCTTGTGAGTTCAAGATAGAAATCAGAACATGGAGGCAGTGCATTACTTTTCAAATTGACTTTCTTAGGTCAAGGTTTTGAATAAGCACGATAGCCAAAAATATCTGCCACTGTGAATTAAAACTTACGCCTAAATTTCATAGTTTAGGGTTAAAGCCTCATTTCAAGCAGTCACAACCATAGGTCAGGAAACTGACTCAGACTGATGTCGAGACGTGAGTCTGAGTGAGTCCTGGTGAGTAAAGTTTTTGTGAGCCTGAGTCCGAGTGAGTTCGGTTGACAAAAATTATGGTGACTGAGGGAGTCTGGTTGAGGAAAATTTTGGTGAGTCTGAGTTGGGGTGAGCCCTTAGGGCAAAATGTATTGCATGAGTGAGTTGGAGTGAGCTCCACATTTTTTGTGACCTGTGGTCCTGTATAGTCAACGTCAGCATTACTATCGCTCACGTTTATACTCATGTATATTCCCACCTACTTTAACGCGCTATCGTTCATACATCAGCCTATATTTATTGATCAGAGGCGTGATTTGTGGAGGGAGAGGGGGAGGAGGTGCCTTGACCTCCCCCCCCGTAAACTTTTTCACAGCAAGTTATTGATAAAAATATCTCGTGTGAGTCATCTCTTTGAATAAAAAGGTCCTTTTGAATTGAAAACTCTGATAACTCGTGTTTGAAGGTACGTGATCAAAAGGTGCTAAGCAGAGCACCCATTATGCGAGATATTGGTGTTAAAGAGCATTGACATTATGGAAGAAAAAGCTATTTATAGGCTAACGGACTCATGATTTGACTCACTCAGACTCAAACTGAGCCGTGAGTCTGAGTGAGTCCAAGTGAATTATATCTTGGTGAGTCTCCGAGTGAGTCCGGTTAAGAAAAATTATAGCGAGTCTGAGTGAGCCCGAACGAGCAAAAGTTTGGTGAGTTTGAGTCCGAGCGAGCCCTAAGGGCAAGATATGTTTGGTGAGTGAGTCTGAGTGAGCTCCAGGTTTTTTGCCGATCTATGGTCACAACAGGACTAACATTTGTGTCGCAAATTCGTGAACGGTTTTGCAACTACCGAACATAACAGTAAAGTTAAACACCATAATAATGCGCTGGTGAGCTTAAATATACTTCGATGTACATGCAACTTCATTGTTAAGGTAATGCATCACAATACTGACCATCTGAAGGAAAACAGAAAGGCGAGCTAGTGGGCGGGTAATAGGTGAGGTTCAAGTTTAGGTATATATTTTCTGCTGAAGCGATAAAGCTTTCAGTTGTGAGTAAGCACTCGTGTTTTGCGCTTTCTTGTCCTTGTCTTCTTAGCACTGCTATTATATAAGTACTGACCATTTCGCCAGATCTCTATGAGTCCCTCACAATACAGTCAATTTCATGCTACAGGTGTCTATTATCGAGGCACTCTATTGTAAATTCAATATAGTGTTATAGGTGCGACAAAGTGCAGGTGCAGATTCTGCATACTGCATCGGATGACAGAGATAAGAGCTACCATGAAATTGGACTCAAAATAGTGGTACCTTCAAGGTTTTCAATGTATCAATGACTTGCTTCATTAGACGCTCGTATGCATTGCACAATTCAGAAATGGATTCTATTTGATCACACTCTCCTAACGAGATTGCTGCTACCAACCCAAGTTCTGTGAAGCATCCAGATGAGCTTCAAGAGTTCTTATCAAGCTGCTGGTGTCCACAGCTGCATAGCGTTGCATGTGCCATCTTGAGCACCATCTGCAAAGTAAAAAAAAATTGTACAGCACACCAATACCTAATTTATGTAACTGGCATAAATTCAGTCTCACGTCCATGTACGAAACAATCTATTAACTCTAAATTTATTATCCTAATGCACTCGAACACCAAGAACTAATTGAGTACATAATACAAAACTGGCAGTGTAGATGAAGCGTTTTTTTTACTTTGGGAAAACAGATTCCACAGCTGTAAGATTTTTGTCATTGTTGCTCCCATTTGATGTTAGCATTGAAAGCATTCCTGTGCTTCTTACGCAAAAGTGACCTTAGCGACAGACTTTAAGAGGCGTCATGCTCTTTCCTGTTTTGTCCTTTTTCTGTAAAGTTTCTTTTGTATTGTCACGCTGCATGAGTTCGCTGGAGCCAAGAAGAAGAGGAAGGAGTAGGGCGCACGAGGAGCGAGCCGTTGTGGGGCTGACCGTCCTGTCCCTTGCGCTGCACAAAACATCTCTCATTACTCTCAGCCTGTAAATAAATCCATACCATCGTTACAGTTTTGGTGGACGTGCGGGGTACGTAACACTGGACGACCGAGCTCTACCGCCCCCTCGACGCAGTAAACGGTTGGCCGGGCTACCACCGGGAGACGTTACCATGAATGACGCGGACAGACGTGATGATGGCCATGAAAGAACCGCACAAGAGACTGCTCGCCCAAGACAGGCGGGCTGCACCCCTTATCGGGAGCCGCGCACATTCTCGGGAAGAGAAGATGAGGACGTCGACGACTGGTTGCGGCACTATAAGAGGGTGAGCCGCCTTAATGAATGGAGCGCCTCTGCACAACTCTCGCATGTTGTCCTGTACCTTGCCGGAACTGCACTTCTGTGGTTTGACAACAATGAGGATGTGCTGACAACTTGGGAGACCTTCGTCGACGAGATAAAGAAGTGCTTCGGTGATTCGCTCTCCAAAAAGAAAAAGGCCGAGCAGACACTTTCACGGCGAGCACAGCTACCTGGAGAGACGTGCACGACCTACATAGAAGAGATCCTGAAGCTATGTGGTATAGTGAATCCAAACATGTCGGATGAGGACAAGGTGGGACATTTGCTCAAGGGAATTGCCGAAGATGTTTATAATTTTCTTATCTCTAAGGAAGATGTCACGACGCCATCCGACTTGAGGCGTCACTGCCGTGCCTTTGAAGCTCTCAAAACACGGCGGGTACTTCCGAAGTTCGGCCGACTGGACAACGTCACGAATGTAGCAAGTGTAGACATCTCTTCCTCTGACGACCTCGCCGCTATGATACGGCGTGTTGTCAGAGACGAACTGGCTCACTTTCAAGGTGGAGATGCCAACCGCGTGTGTCACCAGTGTGCATTGGATGAGCGCTATCCGGAAGTACCGGTCTCCTGGCCACGACCTGCATACACCAACCGCGATGACGTCCATATGGAGAGCACCATGACACAGCCTCAAGTGACGACTTTTACGCGTCGACAGGACGTGCCGCCTCGGCGAGTGTATTCCGACTACGTAATGCCCAGGAGACCTGTCTCCTACAACAACGAGAACCACCGCAACCCACCTGTCTGCTTCAATTGCGGTGTTCAGGGACACATCTCGAGGTACTGCAGACGTCGTCCGCAACGCACTGCAAGAGATCGTGCGTATCCGCTTCGCATGCAAGAAGCCGTAGCCTGGCAACCATCTGCCCCGGCTACCCCTTTTCGTCTGCCACCGCGGGAATACATGCCCAGGAATTCGTCTCCGGTGTCTGACCGCAGCCTGACTCCGCCACCAACCCGGACGCGTCGATCGCCATCACCGCGCCGCCCGCCTACACCACCCCAGCTGGGAAACTAGCTGGTGCGACCGATGGAGGTGAGGTCGCAGGACGGTCATCTTCGCAAATTCCTCCGCCTGTCGTCATGTCAAAGAACAAAGTGTGTGTTTGTATTGAGGGTGTTAGTACTGTTGCCTTAGTAGATACTGGTGCTTCCGTGTCTGTGATGTCCCTTTCTTTCAAGAATCGCCTAGGACAAAAAGTGATGTTTGCCTGGGACGGGAAGTCCACATTTCGTGGAGTTGGCGGCGAACTGTTGCGACCTGTTGGAGTATGTTCAGTTTTGATTACCATGGGTGAACAAGAGTTTCGAACTGAATTCACCGTGCTAGCACGCGCTACTCATGACGTGATTCTTGGAATCGACTTTTTGCGAGACTGTGGAGCGACATTAGACTGCAGAGCTGGTGAAATTTCCCTGCGAACTGATCTACTACCACATGCTTGTGACGAAATGCCATCTGATCGAGTTGAGGTATTTTCCGTGTCCAGTGATGTGCTTTTGCCTGCGCGAACAGCAAAGTTTGTTCCAGTTACTTCATCTCGCCCGCGTGAAGGTTTGTCCTGTGAACTGATTGAGCCGGACTACTCTAACACGCTAAAGAAAAGCCTTATAGTCCCTCGCTCACTTGTCCAACTCGTAGGCGGTTCTACTCACGTGTGGACGGTGAACGTGTCCTCCGAGTCCGTTATTTTACCTGCTGGTTTGAAGTTAGCGTACTTTGAAGAAGATACCGCTGTGGGCATTCGTGCAGTTGCTGTCACTACCGACAAAACTAAAACTTCCCCACTCTCTGACCACTCGTCAAAGTTCAACGGCATGATCAACAAGTCGCTCCCCTCGTCCGACCAACGCACGCTCCACGAGCTTCTTGTGCGCTATGCCTCAGTCTTTGACTTTGCACAACCTGAGCGTCTGCCTTCACCACCGCAGTCCCGCGTGCACCACTGCATCAATACTGGGGCCGCAGCCCCCATTCGACAGAAGCCGTACCGCGTCTCTCCCACCGAGAGGAAGGTGATCGATGACCAAGTTAAGGAGATGCTACAGAAAGGTGTCATCCAAGAGTCCTGTAGTCCTTGGGCAGCTCCCGTTATACTGGTCAAGAAAAAGGATGATTCGTGGCGATTCTGCGTCGACTATAGACGCCTAAACGCAGTAACGAAAAAGGATGTCTATCCGCTCCCACGAATAGACGATGCCATAGACTGCCTACATTCCGCTTCATACTTTTCATCTGTCGACTTGCGTTCAGGCTACTGGCAAATACCTATGAACCCACAAGACAAAGAGAAGACCGCTTTCATTACGCCGGATGGGCTCTTTGAGTTTAATGTAATGCCCTTTGGCTTGTGTAATGCTCCGGCAACCTTCGAGCGATTCATGGACACGATCCTTCGCGGCCTCCGATGGGAAATATGCATGTGCTACCTTGACGACGTGGTCATTTACGGCAAGACATTCTACGAGCACAACCAACGGCTTGAAGTTATTCTCGACTGCATCCGCCGTGCGGGACTGATCCTTAACTCGAAAAAGTGTCACTTTGGTGAGCGTGAAACGCTTGTCCTTGGTTTTCTTGTCGACAAGGAAGGTATCCGTCCCGACCCTCAGAAGCTTGCCGCCGTCCGAGACTTCGAGCAACCGAAGACAGTGAAAGACCTCCGCAGCTTCCTTGGGCTGTGCTCGTATTTCCGACGTTTCATCAAGGACTTTGCACGTCTAGCTCATCCACTCACGTCTCTGCTTCACAAGGACACACCCTTCGCATGGACTGCTGAGTGCCAGTCTGCGTTCAGTGAGCTAAAGTTTTTACTTACCTCTGCTCCAATTTTACGCCATTTTGATCCTGAGGCACCAACTGAGCTTCACACCGATGCTAGTGGTGTGGGCATTGGAGCGGTACTTGTACAGATACATAGCGGACGCCAACAAGTCATCGCCTATGCAAGCCGTACACTCACAAAGGCAGAACGGAACTATACCGTCACCGAAATGGAATGCCTCGCGGTAGTGTTCGCCATTCAGAAGTTTCGACCATACCTTTACGGCCGTCCCTTCAGGATAGTCACCGACCACCATTCACTTTGCTGGTTGGTTGGACTACGCGACCCCACCAGCCGGTTAGCTCGCTGGTCATTACGGCTGCAAGAATACGACTTTTCCGTCACATACAAGAGTGGTCGCTGTCACACCGACGCTGACTGTTTATCTCGACTTCCGTCAGCAAGCACCCGAGATGGGGAGGATGACTTGGACGAATATCTTTTCGGAATATCCACGGAGTTTCCCGATGCCGCCGCCTTCAAGCGTGAACAGGAGCAAGACCCTTCCGTAAGGATTCTTCTTGATGCCGCTCGGTTAGCAGCACGGAGTTCACCTTTCACCATATCCGCAGGTTTATTGTACAAGAAGAACTATTCCGCTGAAGGTGCTCCACTCCTCCTCGTCGTGCCCCAGAATCTTAGACCCGAGATCCTTCGCGCCATGCACGATGACATTACATCAGGTCACCTAGGCTTCGCTCGGACGCTGCACCGTGTGCGTCAGCGTTTCTACTGGCCCAAGCTCTGGAAGACAACAAAACAGTACGTTGCCAGCTGTGCTATTTGCCAACGTCACAAACAACCAACAACGCCTCAGGCGGGTGCCTTGCAGCCAGCTAAGCCACCAACCCTTCCCTTTGAAAAGGTCGGCGTCGATTTGCTTGGCCCCTTCCCTAAGTCATCTGCTGGGTGTCGATGGATCATAGTGTGTGTGGACTACCTGACGCGATATACTGAGGCGGCGGCGCTCACTTCCGCTACAGCAGCTGACGTCTCATTCTTCCTGCTGCACTCTGTCATTCTTCGCCACGGTGCTCCGCGTGTTGTGATTAGTGACCGAGGACGACAGTTTACAGCGGATGTTGTTGAAGAACTATTACGCCTTTGTGGATCTGACTATCGGCATTCGTCGCCTTACCACCCTCAAACAAACGGCCTGACTGAGCGCACGAATCGCACCTTGACCAACATGCTTGCCATGTATGTGTCCAATGACCACAAAAATTGGGACTCTGTTTAGCCATTTGTTACGTACGCATACAACACGGCGAAGCACGAAGTCACCGGGTATGCGCCTTTCTTCTTGCTCTACGCTCGCCATCCCCAAAGCTTTATCGACACGATACTTCCCTGGTCTCCGCATGAAGACTTCTCAGTAGCCCGGACTTTATGTCGTGCTGAAGAAGCTCGTCGACTGGCTCGCCTCAGGACTATTTTGTCACAAGATCGAGCCAAAACTCGTTATGACGCTCGACACACGCCTGTCACATTTGCTCGTGGAGACTTTGTTTTGCTCTGGACGCCTGTGCGGAAAAAAGGATTGTGCACGAAGTTTTTGTCCAGGTATACCGGACCATACGTCATATTGAGACGTTTGAGTGACGTCACGTTCGTCATCGCCAAAGTGTCCTCTGACAACCGGCGGTCACGTAGAACCCAAGCAGTACATGTTGCCCGCCTAAAGCATTACCACCATCGGGCTACGTAACTCGCTCGGAGAGCTTCGTCTGCGCCCGGGGAAATTGTCACGCTGCATGAGTTCGCTGGAGCCAAGAAGAAGAGGAAGGAGTAGGGCGCACGAGGAGCGAGCCGTTGTGGGGCTGACCGTCCTGTCCCTTGCGCTGCACAAAACATCTCTCATTACTCTCAGCCTGTAAATAAATCCATACCATCGTTACAGTATTATCCTTTATTCCTCGTACCCTCTTCCTTTGCACAGCATGGCCAGCCAGTTTAGGAACTGGCTAACCTGCCTGTCTTCCCATATATTTCTTTCTTTCCTTCCTTCATTTTAAGTATTGCAGCATTTACAAATATACACATCAAGTTCATTAGTGTAGTGTTGCCAACTGCACAAACATTCATAACCTTCACACTACAGCCAACCAAAATTGCACTGCCTGTGTGAGACAAGAAAGCAAATACTTGCAGTTTCAAGCTCACTCCACACCTACCATTTCGTCAAAAACGCAGCATTTGAGTTTGTGATAAATTAAGTTTTTTGCCGTATACCATGCTAATGAAAGAGCTCAGAACAAAGCATGATACATCATGGAGTAGGTGCACCACTGCACATCCTTCGAGAAATTGCGATAGAATCATCTGGTGACCTGCGTGCCATTGTCTACTGCTTCTGGTGCTGCACTAAACTGAGTATTTACATTCATCAAGAAGCATGAAGGTAGTAAGCATAGATATGACTTACAGAAGTAAACCATAAGAAATGGCAAAAGGTGTTCTGTTCTCGCTGAACATTAGTTTTTTTTAACGGTGATAACGTTTAATGGCTGCTTAGCCTTGCTTCAAAACTTCATAATAGTCTTATGCGAGCCACATTTTTTTAATGATTGTCCCTCTGGATTGCAATGAGCTGACTTTCACTGACGTGACTCAATAAGTCTGGCACAGCTCACGCATCTTCAACTGGATGAGAATATATACATGAAATCCAGAAAAGTTCAAGATGTCACTAATTATGCCACAAAAGTGCCACTAATTAAGTGAGAATATCGTAAAATGCATGTGCTTCACCATACACACTGGCACTTAGCAGAAAACTGTCACATAATATGGCCATATTCATATTTTCGCAGCATAAATTATTCGCTCTAGTCCAACCTAATGACGTAATTACCCTATGGTATGCTGTTTCTTTTTTTGTCTTAGACACAAAGTGCGCAATGCAAAATTGTTATCGAAAAGTATTCCCACTTACTAATATTAGGCAGTTTTCGAATAGCGTACGCAAGTCCCGTAGCCATGGGGGGGGCGAAATTCTGATGGATGGGGTTGTTTACGAAAATAGGCGTTTTTCTAAAAATGTGAAGGCCGCAAAGGAAGGCTCCGGAAGTTCCGCGCATCTGCTTTCTGCACTGCACTGCACTGACATCGCAGAGTACACAGGTGTTTAGCATTTCGCCTCCATCGAAATGCCGAGATCGAAACTTTCGGGACGGCAGCCGAGCACTGTAACCATGGTACCACCGAGGCTGACAACTGCATCAAATGAAAACAAAGGATAGCCTTAATGCACACATGACGGAGTGATAACCACGGCCTCTCGCTTGTGTATATTTTCTGAAAGCACGCTGCCATATTCAAGCTTTATGGCAAGCAAATAAATTATATAACACATTGTCTTTATTGAAGCGTACGCGCTCTTCGATAGACTGGCCGTGTGAAGCTTGTGCCTTCCCAAAAGCTTTTTAAACGCGCATCAGGCATCACACGTATGTGCGCGCCATGTTGTTCTACTCTGCTTTGTATTGTACTTTCCACGCGACACACTGTGCAGCACTACACACGTGAGTGACGCGAAACTGAGAACACAGAAGCACCACTTACCATTCGCATTTCAGAATGTGCCGAACCAGGTGCTGGTCGAACACGCACACGCAAAGGTGCAAGCTGGCTTGAGTTTCCAGACCATCATGAAACAAACACGCTCACATTACGGGATGTTGCACTACCGTCGTTAAATCCCATTCGCATCCAGCGTCGAGATCACAGTCGCGCACACACGGGACACGGGCACGCACTGCCGACACAACTGAGCAATTAGGAAACTTCGATGACCGGGCAACGGAAGAAAATGGCGAAGACAGCGACGGGCAACCAGGGCTATGGCTAGACTTCCGACTTTAGCACGCGCGCTTCTCATCTCCCGGTGTGTGTGTGTGTGTGTGTGTGTGTGTGTGTGTGTGTGTGTGTGTGTGTGTGTGTGTGTGTGTGTGTGTGTGTGTGTGTGTGTGTGTGTGTGTGTGTGTGTGTGTGTGTGCGTGCTTTTTTTCTTTCCTCGCTTGCGCGTGCGTCGTAAAGTAGCGTTATCGTGTTTCTCTCTCGGGGGCGCATGTAACAGCCCTCCCGTTTAGCTGCCGCTTGAAGGCAGTCGCGTTTATATTTTTTTTAACGCGACAGCGTCAAAGAGCTCGTTTCGCAAAAATTCTAGTGTTGGCGGCGTCGGCGTCATTGGTTCTGAGCGAAAAAGCAGCTTTGGTCGTGAGCGAAAATTCGAGGGCGTTTGCACTTTGGCTTTCCTTGCGGCCCTGTGTATACGTCTGGAGACCATCGAGAAGCGAAAGCAAGCTAGCGATTGAGAAGGCGATAGTGTGTGTGTTTGTGTGTGCATGCGTGTGTACGAATATGTCGCGTTTTAAAGGCTATACGTAAGAGCCCCCCCTCCCCTTTTTTTCTTTTTTTTCGGGCTTTCTGTCCACAGCATTTTATTGCGTACGCTGCGGCGCGCCGCCTCTAGTCAGTGTATAACTAGTACCTGACTCAAAGTGTGCGTAGTGTGAACATAATCGCGAGCATTCATGATCGCGGATTCTTTGTGCATGTCAGCGGCTTTCGTCGCGATAAGTTGACGAGGAATGTATCGCCGTCACTTCATCGATTGAGCTACTGCCAAAGATATTAGACTTTTCTTTGCAGCTCCTTATATTTAGAGAGGTGCAAGACTAAAGCAAGCGCTGAAACATGCTGTTATATGGCAAGAGAGTAAAACAACTTTTCACTCTCTCGTGGGATGCAGGAGTGGAACAGCCACTTTACTCTGTCTCGCCAGGAGGAGTGAAATGCCTTTTCACTCCTCCTGGCAAAAGAGAGTAAAGCGCCTCCCTGTAAGAGACTATAACGAGATCTGCGGGAGTAACACAGTTCTTTAACTCTCACTGCAGGAGTTTCAGTTCTTAGAGCGCAGGTGCTCAGTGTGTCCCCGTGCCTTCGTATTTGTGTTTGCGCGGTACACTATCACGATCAGCAAATACCAATTAGCCCAACAACAGGTACTCCTACAATGTCTTCTTTGCCGCGCATGTCAATACTCAAGGTTTTTTGTAACTAAACAGTTAGTAAACAGCGGCTTGATAGAGTCGCTGTTTACTAACGAGCGCGCCTGTGCCCTTTGTTCAAAAACTAAGCGTAGGCTCAAGTAAAATGCGCTGGGGGGATTTAGTTGGTACGGCATGAGTTAAAAATGCGCGGAGAATGGAACACGAGAAGGAGTAGACGGGACGAGCGCAGTCCTGCCTACTTCTACTTGTGTTCCGTCCTCCGGGCAGTTTAAACATAGTTTAAACACAGGCTGTCCATACGCAATGTGTGGTGGTATAGATCGAAGTTGGTCGAACCAGGAAGAGTTGCGAGAACGCCTGCTTAGTGCCATGCTGGGTGCCGAAAAACGCATTTGGAACATGGATTCTTTACCCATAGAGCATCTCGGCTGCGCTGACTCTTGATTATCCTTGATTTTTGTTCGCAGCCTCAGTAGTACCATTGGCAGCTCTTTCATCTAGTGTCGTCTATCGAACAATGACGCCTTGAGGTGTCGGTGGAAGTGCTGGACCATGCCGTTCTAAGCCCTGGTGTTACGAAGTCGTGTGCCGAGCAGTCTTGCCGGTGTGGAAAAAAGCGGTCTTTCGAATTGCCGGCCTCTGTCAGTGGTTATGCGCAGAAAGCGACCGTACCGCGACACCCACGTAGCAACCAGTGCCGTCGCAGTAGAACGGAAAATTGCAGGTGCCACATTAAGAGACCGCAAGGCACCAGAATGGGCCAGATAAAGAACATAATAATAGAAACCACAATATCAGTGGGGTAATAATTTCCTACACCTGGGGTTCTTTAAGGTTTTAAGTTATAGCACGCGGGGGCATTTTGCCTCCATCGGAACGCGGCTGCCGCCGTGGCCGGCAATGGAGCTTAGCAGCGCGACACGCTAAGCTTCCACCATGCGTGCGACAACGAGCAGGCGTACCGCAGTTGATGATATTAATCGAAACAGATGAACTTGGGCCGGCCGCGTAATGCGTTGGACAGACAACCGGTGGTCAGTGCAATGGAATGGATACCCACTTTAGCGAAAAGGAGCCGAGGAAAGAAGCGAATGAACGACGAAAATATGAACGCCGCCGGGATACAACAGAAACAGCTCCAACAAGACACAGACCACTGGGAGGGAGGGCCTCCAGTATGCTAATTCTGATAATGACATGAAATGACCGCACTAGACATTTGTAGTGTTTGTGTTACTTAAACTTAGACAACTTGGTTCGAAGACGACATTGACTAGTTAACGTTGATTTTTGCGTCACTGGTTCTGGGGTATTTCACGCCACTGAACTGCATTTTGTACTTTTGTATGTGAGCCTGCTGCAGGCTACCAGTTCTCCGACCTGCTGAGCCGGAATGACTACGTTTCTGCACTGCTGCTGGTCTTTGCTGTCATCGGGATAGCCCTCAGTGCTTTGATTGTTGCCGCTGGATTTGTAAACATCGCCACAAGGTAGGAAGTATATGGTGGGTTCTTATCTGCGTCCTTAACAATATGTATGTCTGTGCGCGCAGAGCACTGGCAATCAACGGCTGCGACGGCTCCTGCCAACACCGCCAGCAGCGAGCACAACACTATGGAAACCCTAACAACATCGACGTCGCTGTGCAGCCAACGGATACGACCATTGCCGGTGAGCAAGGCCAGCGCGAGACGTGCTCCTGCAATGCGTCTTGCGCAAGCTTAGGCCCAGCACGAAGTGTCTCAAATTTGGGTCACTCCACCCTCGTCAATGAGCAAAGATATTGTGATTCAATTGCCAGCGCCGCAGATAATGCACACATCAGAAAACACAATTTTCCTCACGTGGTACACCAGTAAGCGCCATCATTACATCACGGCGTATGTAGTGTCGGAGAGTATGTATGTATGTATGTATGTATGTATGTATGTATGTATGTATGTATGTATGTATGTATGTATGTATGTATGTATGTATGTATGTATGTATGTATGTATGTATGTATGTATGTATGTATGTTATGTATGTATGTATGCATGCATGCATGCATGCATGTATGCATGCATGCATGCATGCATGCATGCATGCATGCATGTATGTATGTATGTATGTATGTATGTATGTATGTATGTATGTATGTATGTATGTATGCCACAAAAGCGCTGTAGTCTACGGGGTTGCCGTTGGTGGCTATATTGCGCCAAATTAGCTACATTAGGACCCTGTCTGACGACGAAAATTTCAGGTTGGCTCTATGGCTACTTTCTGGCTGCTTTGTTAAATGCTCTTTTGGTGCATTTAGTAGCCATTTTTCTCATTTTCTGCCCATAAAAGGCAGTATTTTCAAGCTTTGCTATCGTGTGATCCGATGCGCGGGCAAGTCCTCCCACTGTCAGCAGGCTGGTGTGCATCGAGGCACCCCAACGCAACGCGTCTGGAAAGATTGAGAAGAGACGAATTTGGGAGACGCGCGTGGCTAGAAGCTGACCGCCATCGATGCGGAGTTTCTAATTCTGATTCACACTCCCGCAGCCCTCTCTCACAAACCGACTGATAGTTGCATCTCCTCGACACGAATTCTACCCCCACCCCAAACTGCCATCAACACAAAGGCGGCCTACGACACACCGTTTGGCTCTGGAGAAACAATCCCTCACAGACAATAACATTAGGAGGCCACCCTGCTCAACGCGGATCCTGTCTGCCAGGCGCTTAACGTCACAAAACCACGATATGATCACGAGAGACGCTCCAATGGAGGGATACGGAAATTTCAAACACCTAGGGTTCTACGACCTAAATATAAGCGCACGGTCCTCTGGCATTTTCCCTCCATCGAACTGTGGCCGCCGCGACCTTCGGGTCAGCAGTCAAGAACCATAACCACTAGACCACTGCGGCGAGTAACCCCTAATAGCTATGACAAATAAATTCACTGTCTATGGAAAATCGCGTAAAACGGCTCGTTGGGACGCTCATGAGAAAAACGGAGTGCTTTGTATAACATGTTTCTCAAGTAATTTTGCTAACATATGCAAGATGGCTCCTAATTATTTACGTCATGAGAATGCAAATTCAATATCGCTATTTTAATTAGAAGTAAAAAGAATTTTCGTTACTGTATACTCAAGGCGCGCACGGTGTATTACATCTTTGTTCTCAACATCGCCTTCAGAAAACAGCAAATTCAATTGGAATATAAACAGCAGCAGAAATGATGCAGACACGCTGACCCGAAGGTCGCGGGATCGAATCCCGGCCGCGGCGGCTGCATTTTCGATGGAGGCGAAAATGTTTGAGGCCCGTGTACTTAGGTGCACGTTAAAGAACCCCAGGTGGTCGAAATTTCCGGAGCCCTCCACTACGACGTCTCTCATAATCATATGGTGGTTTTGGGACGTTAAACACCAGATATTATTATTAAATGATGCAGACAGTTAAAAGTAAGAATAAAGCAAAGAGCTTACCTTGGCACAACGTGAAAGACATATTCTAGTAAGCGTACAGAAAGGCAGCTTCGCAGCAGTGGTGCCAAACCGGAAGGAAGTGCGGTAGTGGTGGTGGAAAACATTTATTAAGCTATATACAGCGAGAGGTGTGGACGGGGTGAGCCGGATGGGCCCGCCCTTCACAAACACTAGGAGGGAGCCCTAGTCCGGTATCCCTGTAGCTGCCGCGGCGGCCCGGGCTCTAGCCACCAATGCCTGTTGGGCTTGCGGAGCTTCTTAGTTTCTCTTCGGTTTTCTATCCTCCTATCTTTCTCTCTTTATTTTTGTTTATTTCTATTTTTCTTCCGATTTTCCCCTTTCTTTCTCTCTCTTTCTATTTCTCGATTGCTTCGTCTTTTTTTTTCTATTTTTATGCGTGATTTTGCCAGCATTACGGCATACGACAGCCCGGGCCCCTAAAGTGCTCGCGCACTTAATATCACCATCAAGGCGCTCGAAGAACAACAGGAAGAAGACTTCTCCTTGGCGCGTGTGCTGCATAGCTACAGATGCCTAAGCTGTAGGTGGTTTTGCCTGCGTTACGCCAAGCGACGACAGCATACGACAGGCCGAGCCCCTTAAGTGCTCCGCACTTAATATCACCATCAAGGCGCTCGAAGAGCAAGAGGAAGAAGATTTCTCCTTGGCGCGTGTGCTGCATAGCTACAGATGCCCAAGCTGTAGGTGGTTTTGCCTGCGTTACGCCAAGCGACGACAGCATACGACAGGCCGAGCCCCTATAGTGCTCCGCACTTAATATCACCGTCAAGGCGTTCGAGGAACAAGAGGAAGAAGCCTTCTCCTTGGCGCGTGTGCTCTACAGATGCCTAAGCTGTAGGTGGTTTTGCCAGCGTTACGCCAAGCGACGACAGCATACGACAGGCCGAGCCCCTTAAAGTGCTCCGCACTTAATATCACCGTCAAGGCGCTCGAAGAGCAAGAGGAAGAAGACTTCTCCTTGGCGCGTGTGCTGTATAGCTACAGATGCCTAAGCTGTAGGTGGTTTTGCCCGCGTTACGCCAAGCGACGACAGCATACGACAGGCCGAGCCCCTTAAATGCTCCGCACTTAATATCACCGTCAAGGCGTTCGAAGAACAAGAGGAAGAAGCCTTCTCCTTGGCGCGTGTGCTGTATAGCTACAGATGCCTAAGCTGTGGGTGGTTTTGCCTGCGTTACGCCAAGCGACGACAGCATACGACAGGCCGAGCCCCTTAAATGCTCCGCACTTAATATCACCGTCAAGGCGTTCGAAGAACAAGAGGAAGAAGCCTTCTCCTTGGCGCGTGTGCTGTATAGCTACAGATGCCTAAGCTGTAGGTGGTTTTGCCCGCGTTACGCCAAGCGACAACAGCATACGACAGGCCGAGCCCCTTAAAGTGCTCCGCACTTAATATCACCGTCAAGGCGCTCGAAGAGCAAGAGGAAGAAGACTTCTCCTTGGCGCGTGTGCTGTATAGCTACAGATGCCTAAGCTGTAGGTGGTTTTGCCTGCGTTACGCCAAGCGACGACAGCATACGACAGGCCGAGCCCCTTAAGTGCTCCGCACTTAATATCACCGTCAAGGCGTTCGAAGAACAAGAGGAAGAAGCCTTCTCCTTGGCGCGTGTGCTGTATAGCTACAGATGCCTAAGCTGTAGGTGGTTTTGCCTGCGTTACGCCAAGCGACGACAGCATACGACAGGCCGAGCCCCTTAAAGTGCTCCGCACTTAATATCACCGTCAAGGCGTTCGAAGAACAAGAGGAAGAAGCCTTCTCCTTGGCGCGTGTGCTGTATAGCTACAGATGCCTAAGCTGTAGGTGGTTTTGCCTGCGTTACGCCAAGCGACGACAGCATACGACAGGCCGAGCCCCTATAGTGCTCCGCACTTAATATCACCGTCAAGGCGTTCGAAGAACAAGAGGAAGAAGCCTTCTCCTTGGCGCGTGTGCTGTATAGCTACAGATGCCTAATCTGTAGGTGGTTTTGCCTGCGTTACGCCAAGCGACGACAGCATACGACAGGCCGAGCCCCTTAAATGCTCCGCACTTAATATCACCGTCAAGGCGTTCGAAGAACAAGAGGAAGAAGCCTTCTCCTTGGCGCGTGTGCTGTATAGCTACAGATGCCTAAGCTGTAGGTGGTTTTGCCCGCGTTACGCCAAGCGACAACAGCATACGACAGGCCGAGCCCCTTAAAGTGCTCTGCACTTAATATCACCGTCAAGGCGCTCGAAGAGCAAGAGGAAGAAGACTTCTCCTTGGCGCGTGTGCTGTATAGCTACAGATGCCTAAGCTGTAGGTGGTTTTGCCTGCGTTACGCCAAGCGACGACAGCATACGACAGGCCGAGCCCCTAAAGTGCTCCGCACTTAAAAAAAACAATATAGAGACATAGGTTACGTATCGGATGGCAAAGCAGAAACAGCTAAGAACGAACTCATGCTAACAATCAAATGATGATTTGAAAGCTCTTTGAACAAAAGAAAAAGAGATGTACGCCAAGATAGTCTGTTAGGTGAATGCTTGCTCTGTTATCGGCATCTGAACAGGTGGTGCTACAGCGGTTATAATCTTTCATATAAGTCAACCTCATTTAACGTAAGTCAAACTCACATGCACGAGAACCTTCAAATCGCCGATGTGTGAAAGCCTCGAGAGGCAAAGCAACTCTCTATATTTGCATTCTTCAGGCTTCGTAACGAAGCCCCACGCAAAAGAAACATCGATAATGACATTACAGCGGCATCAAAATGTGTGCAAAAGACGCCGCACGCATTGGAGCACGCAGCGCAGGACAGTTGTTAAGTGCCAAATGTCATGGCACTCACACAACTAAAAATAAAAAAATAAAAGACAAACGAACGCGAAAACTAAAGGGTCAAGGCTGGGCCTTGGCCTTCACGCGCTTGTTTGCGGAGACGACGCGAGCGCCACCACGTGACCAATCCACCAATAGCGACGCTCAGAGCTTATTACTAATCCTCGCTGGAAAGCTCTGGCGCAAAGACAAAATAATGTCACTGCCTTTAGTTTTTGCTGAGGTGACTTAGTGGCAGCAGTATCAGCTTGAGAAGCCAAGTTCAGCCAACGTCTCTTGTTTCGCGCGGTGGTTGTGCGATCGCAGTAGCTTGTATCTTAAGATACACGATACATTCTTCAATGTATCAAAAATACAGATACTGATACGCGTCTTGCGAGACGTAGCGCGATACAGATACAAGATACCCAAAGAGTATTTAAGATAGTATCGAAGATACAAGTATTTTCGATACTGCCCAGCACTGCCCGACAGTCATATTCGTCAAATCCTCTTACCCTCCCATACCAATTTCAGCATACACCAAGTTAAGGAGGCGATCATGAGATCACCCAGACGTAGGCGGTTAGATAGATAGATAGATAGATAGATAGGTAGACAGATAGATAGATAGATAGACAGATAGATAGATAGATAGATAGATAGATAGATAGATAGATAGATAGATAGATAGATAGATAGATAGATAGATAGATAAAAACGTTTAATGTAGCAAAGGTTCGCTAAGAAATGCTTCGCATTTATTACCTAGGGGGAATCTGGCGCTAGTGTCTATGCTGGCTCCTTCAGCGGTGCTCGAACCACCAGGGAATGATGAGAAGTAAAGGCTTCGGATTTGCTTCGCATGGCTTTCGTTCTTGAGATTCGCGACGCTTGTTTGCCGAGTGTAAAACAAAGTGATATGAAGGCATTTCCAATTAAAACTGCTGTATTCTTTTGTATGCAACACTTAATGTAAAAAGTTTGCGTGACCGTGAGATGGAAGTGAAACCTGGAGAAATTCAACCACCACGGTATGCATTGCTCTGCAATTGTGTTCCAGATTTGGGATGACGATATAATGAAATATTTTTCTACAACACTTAAAGCAAGCACGCTTGTTTTTTCCTCAAAAGTGCGCATTATCTATTTATGGAAATAACAATACTGCATTGAGTGAAAAAGACTCAACGCATCATATGGTGCGATTCCAGGTGCATCTGTCCAAGTGGTCTGCCCCCAACACATCTCTCGTTTATTTGTGAAGCCAAGTCAGAGGAGCGTGGCGGTGCATCTACTTAGCTTCGCCGTCGTTTTGCAGTGAATTTGAAAGAGTTTTGACAAAAAGCGCTATAAAAAAACTTGAACTCTATGCAATTTCCTGCACTGGCGTGGGACGCTACATCTACGTACGCGCAACGGTGAGTGCACGACGCTGTGGTAAAACTGTCAAATACAACCTGTAAAGCGGCATCTTCGTAGCAAACCAAGAGACCTAGGGGTCTTCCGCCTCTTTGAACAACAAAGGCACTGCTTGTGTGCATTCCAACGCACCCCACTACCCACGCGTTGCGAAAAACGAAACTGTAACTGTAAAAAAAGGTCCGTAGATAGTTCGCTAGCTAACGCAATCCAATCCGAAGCATGTACTTCCCATCACTCCTATGGTGGTTGAACTATCATAGCGGCAGTTTTGTCTCCAGGTTACAGTATGAAACTATGACATGCAGGTAAACCGAAATGGTGTTTTTATCGCTAATAAATGAACCAGGACGATGAAACAAATTAAGGTACATTATTGAATGGAGGGCCAGGATTTTGAATACACGCGCCGTTCAAAATTTTCGCAAAACATTTCACGACCACGCTAGCCAAGGACTTGCTAATTAAGACCAAGTCGGACATTGTTTCTCGCCTCGGAGATGCGCCAAGCTATGTCATTGCACTGCCGATGCGCCGGCAAATGTTTTATGTACAATGAAGCTGCTCCTTAGCCGCATGAAACGCTTGAGAGTCACACGGTCACGAGTGGAATTGGGGCCTTCTCAGAATCAACGAGATTGAAGCCGAACTCGCGTTTCAAGTAAAAGGCCCACGACAAGGCTCGGGCCCGCCCACTGCGTTTGCTCTTGCCGAGGCGCAGTACTCTCGCCGCAAGCCAGCGAGCGATGAGCTGCGACGTAATTTTATAATGTTCGGCGTAACACAATAATCGACGTAACAATCGATTGAAGTGAAGCAAGCTGTACGAGAGTGCTGCGTGAGCGCCCTCTTTTTCCTTCGAGAGCGGAAATTTTCCTGCTCCAGGTGCAACAAGAGAACTTACCCGAAAGAGGAAGACCGCCTGTGGAAGGCGAGATGTTCAGTTGGCAAAGGGACAGTGCGACAATCACAGTGGCGTTCCTACAGTGCTCAAATGTTGGCTGAGTGGCGGCACTGCCAAAGTTCCACGAAGCCCATACGTTCAGAAAATGGCCGCTCATGGGGATTAGCGCCATCTGTGTGAGGAGGAAACGCTTCCGGTGGAACAATAAATACAGCTGATTTGACGAAAAATCCGGTAAAAAAGTGAGTCATTTTGTTGGCACTGGCGCAAATTTGTTCCAAAAGTAGTTTTCGTGGGCGCTTGATCGCTAGGGACTCACACTAAAGGCGAGCCGACGAGTCCTTGGCGAGCGCGCTTCAAGTCAACGCCAGCTAAACTATTATTGGCTCACGACTAGGCAGTGCTGTTCGCCTTCGTTTTACTGTAATTCGCGTTCGTTTTCCTGTGAAACCTATTCTTGGAACTTTTATACGGTGTTCGTGGCATCTTCGCAGATGGATGAAAGCAAGCGGCAGCGTACATCTCGTATACACTTATTTGCTCCGCACTCGCACGTTGCTTAAAGTGCGCGTTTTGTGTGCTTCAGTTCTGACAGGAAGAAATGACGTATAGTCACGCCAAAATTATGACATGTCAGTTTTATTCAGTGGTCACAATAACGCAATTTTATTGCACTGTACACAGCGAGCATCATTCCTAAGTGTTGTAATAAGCACAAAAAGTGCGCGGACACTACGTGCACTATGTTTTGCCTTATGCTCTGATAAATTACTGTCACGTGTAACGTATACAGGCATGCGCATGGTAGCGCGAAAGATAACTTAGCGATCTGCTCACCGATAACAGGAATAACAGTAGGCCCAGCGTGTTCACGAAGGAAACAGGGACGCAAGAATACTTATTCATGAAAATCCAGCGAGCAGTGTACTGCACAGTAGTACAGTATTGCATTCTTGCACAGCACATCGTTTCCGCGGATACCGAGGCAAGCGCTCGGCGGTAAATTTTTCCGCATCGCCCCGTTGCCCGCACACTCTAAGAAAAAAAAGAGTATGCGTGACTCTTTTCGGAGAGTTCTGACTTGCCACGTATAGGACTCTCTTTAAATAGTCACGGTGACGCTCTTGGTGGGTCAGGGTCGGCTCGCTCTAGGAGAGTCCCCTGACCCTCTAGGAAGGGTGGAAAGACTCTCATCCGGAGGATCACGTTACCACTTATAGGGAGTCAGACGACTCTTGCCGGTAACACTCCTACGGGGGTCAAGGGACCCACACCGAAGCATCAATCGTCTCCACAAGTATTTTAAGCTACTCATTTGACCCTTGCTCGACTTTTGCTCGACTACTGTTGAAAATAGTGGAGTATTCATTTTAAGCAAGTCCAATAATACTTGCCGTTCTGCCCAGCGACTGTAAAAAAAGAATAGTTCAGTTTTAGCATTATTTTAATAAAACTCGTCAAAACAACACATATTTTCCAGCAAAGTTATATACACCAATTTCACAAGGAGGCTGCCATTTTTAAAGCTCTCCACCGCCGCAGCGCCGTCTAGCGTCTGCGATGTTTCGCGGCCCTTCCGGTGTGTGGGGTTCCGCGGCGGTGTATGCAGCGTATACGCTCAGTTCACACGGTATTGCTGTTCCTCGCGGTACACGGGCAAAACACAGCAACGCTTCGTGAGTGTAAAGGCGCTAGTAAGTAATGGCTAAGCTGTCAGCTTCAAAACGGGGCTGAAACAGCAAGCAGCGGCGGCCGACACGTTCCCGCAGCAGCGCCGACGATGAGTAGAATGCTAATGCAGTTGTGTAAAAGTTGTGTAAAGCAGTACGTGTAAATTGGTAATTGCGTTGTACGTTTTGTTATAGCTAGCCTTGTGGGGTTCTTGGAATACGCACTATAAAATAGCGTTAACTTCTAGGACAACTCTCGAAGTAGTCGATGAAACATAAATGGAGACGAGCGAACACGTAGGCTATTGTCTGGCTGCACGCTAGGTGCGTGCGCTAGTGTTTATGGTGACTCTAGGGTTTCTTTGCCGTGGTTATTCAAGTTCAACGTAACTCTAATCCCTAACAGACCATTTGGTTCCGCTTGGCACGTTGCAATACAAAGTTCGTTGAACGAAGTGAGCACAAAGACCGATGCCTGTGTTGATCCGTGTCGTCGTCGTAGTTAAAAGTTCGTGGCCTCTGATCGTTGCGCAGGATAAGAAACAGATGTATGATGGGTGAGCTCAAAATTCGGCGATGAAACAACACGGCGATAAAATTAAAATAAGCCTCTTGTACATCTGGACGCACGGCATGGCGTAAGTTCGCTTCGGCGCGAGCAGCCGCCACTAGCGATACGCCGAAATGGCGCCCCGTTTTTAGTAACATCATTTTCTGTTTTTTTTTCTTTTTGCGAGTATTCGAGAAGCATTACGACGAGCGCACGTGTTCAGTTAACGACCTGGCTTAAACGAACTAGGGTCGATTATTCACGACAACGGGGCTGCCGCGCGGAAAGAAGGAAAAAGAAAAAAAGTACGGTTGTCATAACGCTACACCAGTTAGTGTCACCAAAGTGACAAGTCAAGAAAGGACGGGCTCTCGACGAAATGTTAGAGGTGCGTATCTGCGCAAAAAACACATGTCATGCGGACCTTTCTGTCATGTCGATTGGAAAGTGCTAATTCGATAATCTCGGAATTGCACGCACTAAGATGGAACATTTTCTAGCCGCAGGCATTGTAAATCATGCGCTGTAGCATAGCAATCAGAGATGTTGATGTTATGAGAGAACAACTCTTGTCCAAACATTTTGTGTATTAATCGTCAGCTTTGACATTGGTTCTCTTTCGTGCAGATGATAAAGTGTACCAACACACAAGCACAATCACAAGCTGGTGTGATGACTTGAAGAAATAGCCATAAGTGCAGACATCACATATAATATACTGTTTGTTGGAGAAGGCGTGCGACATACAAGAAGCGAAGTCATTAAAAGCCACGGTGCACTTCGCATGCCTAGGCTGCCAGTCGTTTACGCTTCCGACAGCTGTTGTCGCAGTCAAACACAGCGCAGTGGTGACGTGTCGACCTGTTATCGTCCAACATTTCGATTTTCGGCAACACAATTGCTTTAGCACGTCGAAAAATAGAAACACACTGACCTCTCACGCGCCACGCAATGCAAAACGCGTGAATACGCACACACCAGCGGCAGTGACCGGACGGTCGGACACGCGGTGGAGAGGGGGAGAGCGGTGAAAATGAACCGGTTCGAGGCTACGCTCCTCCTCTCCGTGAAAACGGTCTATAGAAAGCGCGAAAAGATGGTCTGTGATTTCCAATTATGAAGTTTGGGTATTCCTCATTTACATGCTTCTATGAGTATAGCCAACTAAAATGTGTGACTGTGATGTGCACAGTGTCATATGGTGCCAAATAAACAGCAGAAATCGCCATCATGTTTCTGTATTTATTCCTTGTGATTAAGAATAAATCAAAAAGTGGTGACGGCTTGAGGCATCAGACTTGTGGCTTGCTAGCTTGTCACTCCTGTCCAGCGTGAGCACCAAGAAAAACGGTATCTGAAAAGCAGAACGTGATATTATGATGAGAAAATGAAATTGCAAAACCTACACAATAAGTGGTTCACACAGACATAATAAAGGCTAACAACAAAACAACAAAGCACATCCTCCGACAGCCAGGGGCATGCCGTGAGCGGTTATTGACCGCATGTTTTACAAACGTAACCCATCCTTAAATACTCAGATAAACAGATGCGAGTACTAGGGCCCGAACGACACCCAGCGCGTGCGTACGCCGTCTACGCCGAGATCAGACATGTCATATGCTAGAATTAGCGCACATAACTCCCACAATCACGTACACTCACTCGATTCTGTTATAGCGCCCAACGTCATCGCAGTGTATGCAAACCACGAAAACAGCAAACAGAAACGAAGGAAAAAAGTGCACGGCGGCGGCCGCAACAACGCGCGCCGTCGAAAGTCTCTAGCTTTTTCGCCTTACCGGCGAGGCGTGTCCGACTTGAATGACAACCGCGTACGTCCTGGAAGCCACCGTACTATATCTGCACCTCAAACTACCGTCTTTAAGCCAACAAAAACCTTTATATATAGTGCGTCTGAGCGTTATGTACACAGGCTTTTTTTTTCACGTTCCCACGCGCGGAAGCACGCTGCACACTCAAGGTCGATGGAACTGTTATTATGAAGTAGACTAAAGTGCCTCTCAAAACGACATCTTGCACCTTCAGTAGTGCAGACACAACGTGCGATCGCAAGAAATGACCCTCGATAATTGTTTGCATCGCTCACTTTATGGGAGCTTGTACAGCAACGCGCATAACGGTGGTAACTCGTTAACTGACAGCTTTAGTTGGGCATACGCAACAGCCCCGCGGACGCAGGCTGCTGTTGGAAATGGCTGGCGGATAACTTCAGCAAGGCTGCTGCGGACGCCCAGCTGTACCTACGAAAGCAGTACACTACGAAAGCAGTACACTCACCGTTAACTGGCACCCGTTGTCGGTGTCTGCAGCTCCATGAATATTCCGCCCTCCAAGCGTCACTTCGTGCACGGAGCCGGCGTCAACACCATCAGCACCACCGAAGACGCGCAACCAACACAACCACGCAACACACTGAGGTCTGAGACTGACTGAGACGACTGAGAGAGGAGAGCGGCGCGCCACCCCGGCGCCAACCCCCTCTGCGTGGCCGAGCAAGGCGCCACAACGGCGCCAAAGGGAAAGCGCGCGATATGTATCAGGCCCCGGAAAGTCTCAAGTTCCAGTGATCGCCGCAGAGGGCGAAAAAATCAACCGCGGCGAGTTCCATCGATATGCGCGGAGAGTGGAGCTACTAACTCCTCTTTTAGCGGTCGGATAAGTTAGTTCGCATTTTCCGTGTTAGGGGCGCTCAACGCAGCCAAAAATTTTATTTCAGAATGTATCAGAAGATTGTTAAAATCTTAGTTACCGTGTCATTTTGCATACAGCTAGTAGGGACCAGTTTTTGTGTTACTTCTAGAGTTAATACAAGAGCTTGATTGTTTGAGGACAAGTATTGAGATTACATTGACGCTCGAAAAGCAGCAGCCCATTGGCATCGATTGCGCTTCGGTCGGTTATTTCATTCAAATTGTACCGCGGTCGTTTTCTTTGATCGGCGTTACGCAGCTCCGTTTTAAATCAGTTTTGATATAGCAATGCGAGTTTGTGCGCCACATTTTACATGCTGCTGCCACAAAGCGAACGTGTCTAAAGCCTGTGAAGCACGTCAGCTGCGGCGCTTCACCGGCTGCCAGCGTGCAAATTCAATGCCAGCAAGGAGCTTGGAGACTACCTACGAAAACGGAATAACCATGCACCATGTGGGTGTGCGCACCGGTGAGTGAAAATGCACTGCTTTGCATTTGAACATAGCTTTTTTTTGCATGCGCTACGGTTTTTGTCATTTCAAAAGGTTTTACGACTCGTCCAGCTGATCGGATGCACCGCTTGTGGATTACAATGACATTTTCTAAGATTATTTACTTCGTTCTCACTTTTGCAAAAAATATGTTTACTGCTAAACTTTGTAACACAGATCACAGCATAAGTTTTACCTATTTCTGCACAAATTAGTCTTCTGAGATAAATGCTCATAAGTCCAATGCATGGTAGAGCCAAGTGAACTTATAGTATGTATATTCATTTATACATTTTCGTAAGCTTACAATCATACATATTACACTTGCACATACCATGTAGTTTATAGAGTTGGGAAATTAACTAACTTAGTATCCTCTAATTGAGGCTTGGTCAGACACGGTCCACTGAAGGTCACCACTAAAACAAATTCACAACAAAGCAATGTTATGTGCACACTATTTTTCTCATGCAGTGCTCTCATATACATTCTTCTCAGACATGAATCACAAGTCCACTCACGCTTCTACCACAGTAATCATTATTTTTTCCTCTTCCAACCCAACCACAGCCTCCAAGAAACTGCTCATATCAGCACCCGCTCGGATGCTTTATCTCTGAACCTACCGCAAGTCAGCAGAGGATGTTCCACTACAGAAAGTAAATTCGTCGTCCCAAATCCTCACAAGGTATGGTTGTGGACACTTTACTTATTGAACCAATTTTTTTTCTTTCATCATTTCTTTCTTGCTTTTTCTCATGACTCAATTTTTTTCTTCTCAGGAAACTGGACAAAAGAGAGATCATTGGTTTCCAAGCTACCCACACCAAGTCGTAAGAAGCTCAAGAGTCGCCTATCCACCACCAAAGTTTACCAGGCGGACAAATGCAAGCCTTATACTGAAAAGCAGTGATAGTGTACGGCATGTTGAAGCAGTACGAAATTGTGTCCACAAATTATTGCTTCTTGCTTCATGAATTACTCAGTTTAGAGGAAATGTGCTGGCTTCAAATTTCTTGGATAGTGCATGTGATGGGGTGCACATACTGTACTTTAATCTACGTGTGAAACTTTGCATAGAGTATCACATGTAACTTGGTAGCAAGTGGGCCAGTAGTAGTGTACATTTAGCAGCACTTGTTCTTCCCAGTGAATATAGTTTGCTGCAATTGTGGAGGCTGTTGGAAAGCAATGGCAGGGAAAGCTACAGTAGTGCTGAAACAGAGTTATGTACGTGCACCGATTGCTTGTAGGGAGGGACATTGTGAAGGTTCTAAAATAGAAAACTGTGTGCAAACACTCGTGCCTTCATTAAACAAGGCATTTCGTGTAGTGGTCACCTGGAGAATAGTTTCCGGGTCGCTACTCTGGAATAAATAACGTTTGATGATGGGAGTATGAGAATAGAAAAATGTGCATAAGGACATTTTGGGCAGTGTTCTATGAAACAGGCTGTTGAATTTGTAAAGCATTTGAAAATTTAGTCTTTAGTTTTATTCAATGAACTTCGCCAATACATTAATGGGATGATATGTAAACAGACGCATCCAGAAAAGAGGGTACAGCACCGTTGCATTTGTGCAAGCAATTTGTTTTGTATGTGAAGTGGAACCACAGACAAGTAGCAAATAATATTTGTTCTAGATAACAGACCTGACACATGGCACGGAGATTTTAAAAGTATGTTTATTTTTAACAGAAAAATAAATGAGTGCACTCAATAGATACAATCAGAGTTCAATAGAGTTGGCCAGTGTTTGTGCATGTTGAAGATTTGAATGTGTAATAACTGCTATTTCTTTGATATTGGCGTGAGCTATATATCCAAAAAAGGCTAGTTTTGTGTTCATGCTTGTGATGCGCTGCAGGTAGACACGGACCAGAAAAAACGAGAACAACACAGGGTGATGCGCAACACCTTGTGCTGTTCTCGTTTTTTCTGGTCCGTGTCTACCTGCAGCGCATCACAAGCATGAAGACATGCCATCTAGCCCCTATTGCCGCCTTATTAGTTTTGTGTGACACCCGTGTTAAGAGTGAGGCAGACAGTTAGGAGGTAGTGAAGAATGAAAATGTAAATTCAGCTTCTGCAATCGTCCATCGTTTAAGCAGTGTCTTTCACGACTATGCACCATTGGCACCAGAAAAAATGGACTAATTTATTTTTCAGTGCGAAACATAGCAATTAAACAAAGAAGCTAATTATACACATTTGACAGAAATGATTACTCACTGCCCATTTTTCCAACATTGCTACTATTACTTCCAGCACTTCCTAGCTGTCTAGTATACTACTGTTCCAAATGTCTCTATTGTGCGCGCACACATCATGTGCAGTCTATTGTCGGTGCTGTCCACTGGTACATCATTCTTTTTTATTTATAAATGAGTGCTTTCAGGAACACGCGCAGGCATCCGCTATCACATACGTCAGTTGATAAACAGTGGGCGAGCAAGGGTAGCTCACTTCTCGAAACTTGTCTTCAATGACAACCTTTACAGGAATGTTCACTTGCTGAAATGTTGGATTCAGGCTAAGGCTTTCCTTATTCGCCAACAGTTACTCAACTGAAGTGTTTGTCACTGCAACCTCTTTTGAAACATGAACCAAGTTTCCTTTTCAACGTGATACCGTAAATGGTGTTTTCCCAGAACACACGAGCTTAGCTGAACTGAAAGTTGAGCTAAATGGTCGGAATTCATCGTAAAAAGATCGGCGCGCAGGCACGAACACAAGGATATTGAGCACAATAACGAGAACACGTTATGTACAGGAATAGCTAGCACAACAGTGTGGTTCCACTTTTTTTTTTCAGCGCCGAGTGGGTCTCGCCAATGTGTTGTCAAAATAGTACGTCGGGCTGAGGCTAATCTTACTGGCACTGCATCTTTTGCGAGCTTTGATGCTGTTTGTTTATTACCGCTCAAATCGTCAAACGCGCATGTGTAAGTGAGAAAGAGGACGGGCAGCACTGTACGCAAGTACTGTGCAAGGGTCACCCATCGTAAATAGTATCGTCTGACGCTTCGTTCTGCGTACTATAAGAGGTATGCTGAACGAGCCAAGAGACATAGAGTTGCTCAGTTTCAGCTGGCAATTTTATTAAGCAGATGGATATTTCTTGTATGTATTATTCAACTCTGTAACTGACAGTGCTGCTTGTTTACATGTATACTGCTACATTCACGATTGCCAATAAACAATGTAAGCTTACTTGCTTGGCGTGTTTTTTGCCAGTTGAGGCCTTTCGGTCACCTGGCGACGTAACGGAAATATTAGTAGTAACGATAGGCTGCCGCGCGCGCGAATACAACCCCCGGACAGGAGTGAATAAACGCCCAGAACCAGCGGGCGCGCACCGCGACCACCCGCACCCGCCAGCAATGCGGCAGCCATATTGCCTCAACGGAATGATGATGATAGTTTTCGCAGCGCCATCCCTTGGTCGGATACTTTAGTTCACAACGCCACCGCTACCCTTATTTCCGTTGCACTGTCAAAGGTACAGTTTCCCTTCTGTAAATGGTAGTATAAGTATTCTGAGTATGTATGGCGTATACGGCGGCTCTTCCGTATACCGAAGCCAGTCGAAACGCGCTTCAGGAGGGTCCAGTGACTCCTTCCCAAATGCGAACTCTTTTTCTCTGCCTGTACCTTCCAAAAGGGGTCAGGTGGACACCCGAAGAGAGTCACGGTTCCATGACCCTCTTCTGACTCTCTTTTTTCTTAGAGTGTAGGACAACATACTCAACACATTCACCAATGATGAAACACCTCACAACTTCACACACAGCAAAAATTAAATTCTCACCACAATATTTCAGAGAACGCATGCAAGTGCGAAAAACCAAAACACGTCAAGGGGCGTGTCGTCGCAGACAAACTTTACGAGCGCGACTTTCCATGCACCGCAAGGGCTGCACTGAATAGTAATGGCTCGCGCTTCTCTTCAGAGGGCGCTAAGAAAACGTTTCTGGGTAATAATTAAACACTATCATAAATCCTTTGCACACTGCACCTATGTAATATCGTTGCGGAAATAAATTTGTGAATTGTAAAACCTAAAGGTTGCATCGCCCTTGAATAAAGCTTTCGCTATTGGTGTTTGCTCCCTCCACACCTAGTCGCGCTTCAGTCACAGCACCCATAACTGCCCTTGCTGATGTCGCTAGGTTCTGAACCGCTTTTTTGCCCTCAGCTTCGCGACTATTTGCGTTCGCACGCGCTGTTCCTTTGAAAACCGCGGCAAACGCCGCACATGTGGTTGTGACGACATGCGCGACATTTAGCTGTTTCTGTCGAAACTGCTTTCGCACGCTCCGCACTGGCTTCCTGTCATGACCGACGCGTGCTCGGAGCAAACTCGTGTTCACGAGAAGGTTGGGCCATCGTGCATAGCTCCCCTGAACAACAAATGTTTTGAAGTGAACAGCACACTTAGAAACTTGACTGAACCAACAGAACATATAGAATGTCAAATTATCACCCATGGAACCTGTTCTATGGGTGATAGAGCCGCGATAGAACCTGTTCTCGTGTCTATGGCAGTGCAGTGTTTTGTGAAAAGGCCCAGAATGCATCGGAAGTGTTGCTAAGGCGCGTAGATGTTGTTATCGCATGTCTGCAACGAAATGGCGCAATAATAAGTTGCAAATCGCGCGCGCATTACGTATCTTGCAAATGATTAACTTAACTTTGAAGTCACCACCGTTCGCAAGGTATAGGTCATTTTCGGAAATAAAACTTAAAAGCCTGTCCAAGAAAAGAAGGTGTGTGTCCATCAACTTGCTCGCGTATCAACGGCCATAGGCGTGCGCAGTGTTCCCCATCAGGGGGGAGGCGAAGGTTCATCGCAGCGCCCCCTCCTCCTACTAAGACAATGTACGAGGCAGATTGTGCGCCCCCCCTCTTAGGTGACTAGTAGGGTCAATATATGGGGCACACCCTAAGCACCCCCCCCTCTTAGGTGCTTAGGGAGGGCAGCCGCCCCTCTGCACCCTCCCCCCCCCCCCCCCTGTGCGCACGCCTATGTCAACGGCGGGTATCAACTTGTTCGCGAGTGGGGGGGCCAGCAAACTTCTTAAACTCCGTCAGCCGTGTATATATATATATATATATATATATATATATATATATATATATAGGCAGGCATCGTGGCGAAAGTGGCCGTAACAGTGAAGAAGAAGAAATGATTTTATTGATTCGAAAATAATATACAGAAGGAGGTCCCAAAGCTCTAGGCTGCAAGGGGACCTCCTGTGCTGGTTAAACAAAAGAAAACAAATCATGTAAAGCAGCTTGGCAAACAGAAAAGAATAAGCTTCAAAGAATCAATAACACTTGACAGCGAAAGAAATGAAACATGAAATGTATATACACTGAAGTACATGTTAGATGTTAAGCGAACGATACAGATATCACATGTGCTGAATAATAATGGGTAAAGAAAAAAGATAAAAGTGGTATGTCACAAAGCGGCAACAATGTCATAGACATGATAATCAGCGAATTTGGTACAATACAGAACAAACACAATGGGCAAAACAGTTCCGATTGAACAGCATAAACTACAAGATTATTTAAACGTTAAGTAAATACGAAAATAAGTGCTTTTTAAAACTACCTATGCTTGGAGACATTTTCACGTCACTTGGAATACCGTTCCAGACGGAAATCGCTGTGAAGATAGAAGTGAATCTGCCATAGTTAGTTCTAACTTTCGGTAACAGGAAGTTATTATTTGATGCAAATCGAGTTATATTTTGATTAATGAGTTGTTCTTTGTTGAAAACTATGAATGGCATGTTTGAGTGAAGAGAATTGTATGTAAGGGTTGCCATGTTAAAATGAAAAAGTTTATGAATGGTTAGAATACGATGCTCTTGTAAAAGAGCAGATGCCCTACATCGTGGTGACTGAAATGTGATAATGCGAATGGCCTGGTTTTAAACATATTGTAAAGGAGCCACATGAGTGCTATATGTATTACACCAGGACGCAATGCAGTAAGTCAAGTGACTGTGAAAGAAGGCATAGTAAAGAGAAAGCAAGGTATTTAGACAAAAGTATGGACGTGCCTTGATGAGAATCCTGATGCCATAGGCAGCTTTTTGGTTTAGGTCCTCCGTGAGAACAGTAACAACGGAAGTTTATATTTCGACAGTTTCGGCCAGACGCTGGCCTTTCAGCATCTGGCCGAAACTGTCGAAATAATAACTCCCAAGTTACTCTTCCCATGAAGGATCTCCTTCACTATATATATATATATATATATATATATATATATATATATATATATATATATATATATATATATATATATATATATATATATATGTATATGAGAACTAACTGACAATAACGCCAAGGAAAGTATAGGGGGTGTCATCTGTAGTATTTAGAATATAAATGTGAAGAAAGTAAAGTGGACGAAAAGATAACTTGCCGCCGGCAGGGACCAAACCTGCGACGTTCGAATAACGCGTCCGATGCTCTACCACTGAGCTACGGCGGCGGTCATTCCCCCGTCCACTTTATGGGGTATATATGTGCATTTAAACCTTGGAGTGTTAGTCAGCGTCAATCGCAGCCATGGCGGCGAGTGTGGAACACTCTTTTTCTGCCTTTTTGGCGTCACGTAGCACGTGCTCTTTTTACGAGCTGGCAGCTGACCAATAATCCCTCGCATACTACCTAAAGGCATCAAGTCTGCCAGAAAGAGACCCTTGCTATGAATGAAGGAAAGAAGATGACTCTTAAGGGCTCGTTTTCTTTGTTAGACACAATATTAATGAGAACTAACTGAGAATAACGCCAAGGAAAGTATAGGGGGTGTTATCTGTAGTATTTAGAATATAAATGTGAAGAAAGTAAAGTGGAGAGAAAAAGGCAGAAAAAGAGTGTTCCACACTCGCCGCCATGGCTGCGATTGGCGCTAACACTCCAAGGTTTAAATGCACATATATACCCCATAAAGTGGACGGGGGGATGACCGCCGCCGTAGCTCAGTGGTAGAGCATCGGACGCGTTATTCGAAGGTCGCAGGCTCGGTCCCTGCCGGCGGCAAGTTATCTTTTCGTCCACTTTACTTTGTTCACATTTATATTCGAAATACTACAGATAACACCCCCTATACTTTCCTTGGCGGTATTGTCAGTTAGTTCTCATTAATATTGTGTCTAACAAAGAAAACGAGCCCTTAAGAGTCATCGTCTTTCCTATATATATATATGTATATATATATATATATATATATATATATATATATATATATATATATATATATATATATATATATATATATATATATTGTCACCAGGTTGTGACGTCGACGAAACCAGCACTCGTCGTGTTCAAGATGAAACTTTATTTGGCCGAACTTGTGGCCGAGAAATGAAAACTCAAGCTACAGCAATTCCATTTTTCATTTCAGCATGTATTGTGCAACTAAAATCCACAAAAAATGAAACCAGTGCTAATGAATTGTGCGTACTGACGCAATTCTTGTAAGATAGGCCACGCTAAGTGGCCTAAAGTATGACCAGTTTTCATTTCAAAAAATGATGACTGATCCCTCCGTCATAGGAATCGGTATAACACGAAAGTGAAACGTGTCGTCACAGAAGTAATTTATTGTTTACAGTGCATTGGTATATGAGAGCTTCTACAATGTCTACTGTTGGGCAGATGTAGCACCGCTTGGTGTGGACGCATCTCACTCACGTTGACGCCTGGTGGCACATCTCCGTACCGACGACTAACGCCCGTGATCATGATTTAACCCTTTCGGTAGCCTCTTAAGAGTTCTTAACATATACGTGGACACCGCATATGGTGAATCCCGCGTAAAGATGACATCAACAAGCACATATAAACACTTATACTCGATATGCACTCCTTCAAAGCGTCGTGAAATGCGAAGAGAAACGCTACGCGCGTCGTGTCTTCCCTCTAGCATGGCCGTTACTTCTCACTGGGCGAGCGGGGAACGCGGTGCGACAGAAAGGGGAGCGTCGGGGAGCTATTGTTCGATATGGATGGATGCTATGAGCTAGGCTTGGGTTAAAGCTGCCACCTCACGGTGTGTTAAAGCGTTCCAGAAATTAAACTTGTATCGGAAACGCGCCGAATGGGACGGTCGTAGCAGCGGCGCGTTTTTTATTTTTTTCGAGCCTGGTGCCACAGATGTCACCGCCCCCTTATAAAGGGAACGCTCATAGCATCCATCCATAAATCCAAGAGCACTGTGAGAGAAAAGTGTGAAATATAAAAGGCGCGTTCATGTGGCCTCCGTAACGTGTTTGGCGATAGCTCAGTGGGCTAAACCCCGCCAGCCATTCGCTCGGACCGAGAGGTCATGGGTTCGACTCCCGTCAACGCACCTTTTTCTTATAGTTTTTTTTCTTTGCAATCTGATGGCGTTCATTTTGCTGACGTATTTCCCTGACGGAAATACGTCATGCAAGTCGTGGTGGACCCCGGCATAAAACACTTTCGTGTTAAAATTTTCGCCACATTTTGGAGGTTTGGGTAAACGCAATGTATATTACTCTGCTTAGTGTGCTAACAGAGGAGGTGCACACTTCGCAACAATACAGCCTTGCAGTGCTGGAATACAACTGTATTTTGATAAACTAGGTTAAATGCACAAACAATGAATCATTCAAGTCACAGCTTCCAGTTGCAACCATCTAACTTGTTCTGCATGACTTCAACAAACATATTGTCACGGGGTGGTGACGTCGACAACGACAGCAGTCGTCGTGTTCAAGATGAAACTCATTATTTGGCCCAACTTGTCGCCGGGAAATGAAAATTCAAGCTACAGCAATACACGCTGTACACTGACAGCGGCGAACAGGGCGTCGGCCGTGGATAAAACTGAACATCATTGGGATGCGCCGTCTTTTATGCATCACGCATTGAACTTTCCAGCCTTACCACTGGTGATGGCGCAAGCTCTGGAATAATCTTGAATATTCGCGTCACGTGCGCAATCTTAACAAAATGATCTACTACAATCTGGAATCTTCTCAGACATTCTGGCGCGCTTTGAGCAAGGGAGCAGCTAACGTGCAAGGGGCCGGTAACAGAAAACATAGAATGAAAGAAGCGTGTGTGGCATTGCCCCTCTCTGAAAAGGCATCGTCCTGATGCTTGTGCGGGCCGCCGATGTCGCCCCCTAAAGGGGGAGTGACCGTCGTCTCCGGATCAAAATAAAGTTCTTTGCCTGCCTGCCTGATGCTTGTAACAGAACATGGAAGGGGAAAACAAATGCATACAGAAGGGAAGTATAATAATAAAGCAAAAAAGTACAAGCAATAAGAACAAGCAAAATTACAATAATAAAGGAAAAGGTACAGTCCTCAGGTTCACTAACGCGCATAAAACGGCTTAAGGCGCACGATATGAACGACTTCAGGTCGTGCACGGCGCCGTTTAGAGCTCGTAATGCCGTCCGGGATAATCTCGTAATCAAGAGTGCCGCGACGTCGAAGCACCTTGTATGGTCCGAAGTATCGCCGAAGAAGTTTTTCACTAAGCCCGCATCGGCGTATCGGCGTCCACACCCAAACACGTTTGCCGGGCTGGTATTCCACGAAGCGTCGTCGAAGATTGTAACGGCGGCTGACAGTCGTCTGCTTATTCTTGATGCGTAGGCGGGCTTGCTGTGGGGCTTCTTCGGCGCGCTGAAGGTAGAGTCACGTCGAGGTTTTCTTCGTCGGTGGCGTTGGGTAGCATGGCTTCGAGCGTCGCTGCCGGGTTCCTTCCGTATACCAACTTCTTTGGCGTCATCTGCGTCGTTCCTTGCACGGCCGTGTTGTATGCGAAGGTCACGTAGGGAAGGATGGCATCCCACGTCTTGTGCTCGACCTTGACGTACATGGCCAGCATGTCGGCGATGGTCTTATTTAGACGCTCGGTGAGGCCATTGGTCTGTGGGTGGTAAGCTGTGGTCCGGTGGTGGCTTGTTTCGCTGTATTTCAAGATCGCTTGACTAAGATCAGCAGTAAAGGCCGTACCTCTGTCGGTTATGAGCCCTTCTGGGCCACCATGACGCAGGACGATGTTCTCAACGAAAAACTTGGCTAGCTCGGCGGCACTGCCTTTGGGCAGGGCCTTTGTTTCGGCGTAGCGGGTGAATTAGTCGGTAGCTTCGTCGACGTCGGGAACGGCCCTTCGTCGACGTCGGGAACAGTCGACGTCGGGAACGGCCCCAGTAAGTCGATACCAATTTACTGGAATGGTCGGCGAGGTAGTTCGATGGGCTGCCGAAGTCCTGCTGCCTTTGTCTGCGGTGTCTTGCGTCGCTGACAGTCCCGGCATGTCCTCAGGTAGCGAGCGACGTCGGCGGTAAAGCGTGACCAGTAGTACTTTCCTTGTATCCTCGCGAGCGTGCGGGAAAAGCCGAGGTGGCCAGCCGTCGGGTCGTCGTGCATGGCCTCTAGAGCTTCTGGTCGCAGTGCCGAAGGTACAACAATAAGGTAGTTGTCCTGGGGCGGAGAGAAGTTCTTCTTCACGAGGATGTCGTTTTTCAGGAAAAATGACGCAAATCCTCGCCTGAATGTTCGTGGAGGGAATCGTTGCGCACTCAATCGGACGAACACAGGAAGGAAGGACAGAGTAAAAGGAAACAGAGTCCTTCCTTCCTGTGTTCGTCCGATGGAATGCGCAACGATTCCCACCACGAACATGCACCAACTCGCCCAGCAAGAAGTTCTAAAATACTCGCCTGAATACTTTCGGAACAACGGCGGTCCTGGCCTTGAGGTATTCCACATGGCCCCTGAGTTCCGGGTTGGCTTGCTGTCGTTCAGCGAAGTCGTCGGCACTTATCGTTCCCAAGAAGCAGTCATCATCGTGGTCATCCTGCGGCGGTGCGTCGACGGGGGCACGAGAGAGCCAGTCGCCGTCGGATTTTCTTCCGGACTTGTAAACGATGGTAATGTTCAATGCTCGAAGTCTTAGGCTCCACCATGCGAGGCGACCTGAAGGTTCCTTCAAGTTAGCTAACCAACACAAGGCGTGATGGTCCCTCACAACCATGAAGGACCTGCCGTAGAGGTAAGGGCGAAGCTTAGATGTCGCCCAGATGATGCCAAGGCACTTCTTTTCTGTTGTAGAATAGTTCGCTTCCGGCTTGGATATCGACCGGCTAGCACAACTGATAACCCGTTCCAGTCCGTCGGTCCTCCGCACAAGGACGGCGCCGAGCCCTACGCTGCTTGCGTCGGTGTGGATTTCCGTATCGGCGTATTCGTCGAAATGCGCAACTATCGGAGGCGCTGCAGGCGCCGTTTCAGTTCTTGAAATGCCTCGACCTGCGCCGTTACCTACTAAAACTCTACGTCGCTCTCCGTGAGGTGGGTTAGTGGCTCGGCGATCCGTTAAAATTCCTTGACGAAGCGTCTGTAATAGGCGCACAAGCCGAGAAATCGGCGTACGGCTTTCTTGTTGGTGGGCGGCGGGAAGGCAGCGATGGCAGCTGTTTTCCGCGGGTCGGGGCGAACTCCAGATTTGCTAATGACGTGACCCAAGAACAGGAGCTCCCCGTACGCGAAACGGCACTTTTCTGTCTTCATGGTGAGTCCGGAGGTCTTGATTGCTTGAAATACAGCTTCAAAGTGCTGGAGGTGTTCGTCTAAGTTTGAGGCAAACAAAAGGACGTCGTGGCAGTACACAAGGCACGTCTGCCACTTCAGGCCAGCCAGCACTGTATCCATAACGCGTTGGAAAGTCGCAGGTGCCGAACAAAGACCAAAAGGCATGACCTTGAACTCGAAGAGGCCGTCCGGTGTTATAAAGGTAGTCTTTTATTGGTCTCTCTCGTCGACTTCTATTTGCCAGCAACCGGCCTTGAGGTCCATCGACGAAAAGTATCTTGCGCTGTGTAATTCATCCAGGACGTCGTCTACCCGTGGGAGAGAGTACACGTCCTTCTTTGTGATTTTGTTCAGTTGACAATAATCGACGCAGAAACGTAGGGACCCATCCTTCTTCACTAACACCACGGGAGACGCCCACGGGCTCTTGGACGGCTGGGTGATGTCGTCGCCTAGCATTTCCTCGGCTTGTTAAATGCGAAGCATTTCTTAGCGAACTTCTGCGACCTTGAGCATGTCTATCTATCTATCTATCTATCTATCTATCTATCTATCTATCTATCTATCTATCTATCTATCTATCTATCTATCTATCTATCTATCTATCTATCTATCTATCTATCTATCTAGCCGCCTACGACTTTGTGCTCTCCTGGTCGCTTGGTTAATCGAATGTACACCAAAATTGGTATGGCGTAACATGAAAGTATGACGAACATAAATGACAAGTCATAACATGAAAATCATGACACGCATGTCATGTACAGCATGATTTACATGCCACGCTCATGGTGCGCTGGCGGCCGTTTCGCTAGGTTGATATACACCAAAATTGATATCTTGTGACGTCAATGTGCGACGAACATAAATGACACGAGTTTACATGAAAATCATGACACGCATATCATGTACAGCATGACTTACGTGCCACGCTCATGGTGCGCTGGCGGGCGTTTTGCTAGGTTTATATACACCAAAATTGGTATCTTGAGACGTGACTGTGTAAAGAACATAAATACCACGAGTTAACATGAAAATCATGACGCGCATGTCATGTACAGCATGACTTACGTGCCACGCTCATGGGGCGCTGGCGGCCGTTTCGCTAGCTTGATCTACCCCGAAATTGGTATTGCGCGACGTGACTGTGTGACGAACATAAAAACATGAGTTAACATCAAAATCATGACACGCATGTCATGTACAGAATGACTTACGTGCCCCGCTCATGGTGCGCTGGCGGCGGTTTCGCAACCTTGATCTACCCCGAAATTGGTATTGCGCGACGTGACTGTGTGACGAACATAAATGACACGAGTTAACATGAAAATCATGACACGCATGCCATGTACAGCATGACGTGCGTGCCACGCTCATGGGGCGCTGGCGGGCGTTTCGCTAGCTTGATCTACCCCGAAATTGGTATTGCGTGACTTGACTGTGTGACGAACATAGAAACACGAGTTAACATGAAAATCATGACACGCATGTCATGTACATCATGACTTACGTGCCACGCTCATTGGGCGCGTGCGGCCATTTCGCTAGCTTGATGTATCCCGAAATTGGTATTGCGCGACGTGACTGTGTGACGAACATAAAAACATGAGTTAACATCAAAATCATGACACGCATGTCATGTACAGCATGACTTACGTGCCACGCTCATGGGGCGCTGGCGGGCGTTTCGCTAGCTTGATCTACCCCGAAATTGGTATTGCGCGACGTGACTGTGTGACGAACATAAATGACACGAGTTAACATGAAAATCATGACACGCATGTCATGTACAGCATGACTTACGTGCCACGCTCATGGGGCACTGGCGGGTGTTTCGCTAGCTTGATCTACCCCGAAATTGGTATTGTCTGACGTGACTGTGTGACGAACATAAAAACACGAGTTAACATGAAAATCATGACACGCATGTCATGTACAGCATGACTTACGTGCCACGCTCATTGGGCGCTTGCGGCCATTTCGCTAGCTTGATGTATCCCGAAATTCGTATTGCGCGACGTGACTGTGTGACGAACATAAAAACACGAGTTAACATGAAAATCATGACACGCATGTCATGTACAGCATGACTTACGTGCCACGCTTATGGTGCGCTGGCGGCCGTTTCGCTAGCTTGATATACACCACAATTGATAACAGGAGTTAACATGAAAATCATGACACGCATGTCATGTACAACACGACTTACATGCCACGGTCGTGGTGCGATGGCGGCCGTTTCTCTAGCTTGATATACACCACAATTGGTATCTTCCGACGTGACTGTGCGACGAATATAAATAACAGGAGTTAACATGAAAATCATGACACGCATGTCATGTACAGCATGACTTACGTGCCACGCTCATGGTGCGCTGGCGGCCGTTTCGCTAGCTTGATATACACCACAATTGGTATCTTCCGACGTGACTGTGCGACGAATATAAACAACAGGAGTTAACATGAAAATCATGACACGCATGTTATGTACAGTATGACTTACCTGCCGCGCTCATGGTGCGCTGGCGGCCGTTTCGCTAGCTTGATATACACCACAATTGGTATCTGCCGACGTGACTGTGCGACGAATATAAATAACAGGAGTTAACATGAAAATCATGACACGCATGTCATGTACAGCATGACTTACGTGCCACGCTCATGGTGCGCTGGCGGCCGTTTCGCTAGCTTGATATACACAATTGGTATCTTCCGACGTAACTGTGCGACGAATATAAATAACAGGAGTTAACATGAAAATCATGACACGCATGTCATGTACAGCATGACTTACGTGCCACGCTCATGGTGCGCTGGCGGCCGTTTCGCTAGCTTGATATACACCACAATTGGTATCTTCCGACGTGACTGTGCGACGAATATAAGTATCAGGAGTTAACATGAAAATCATGACACGCATGTCATGTACAACTTGACTTACGTGCCACGGTCATGGTGCGCTGGCGGCCGTTTCACTAGCTTGATATACACCACAATTGGTATCTTCCGACGTGACTGCCCGACGAATATAAATAACAGGAGTTAACATGAAAATTATGACACGCATGGCATGTACAGCATGTCTTACGTGCCCCGCTCAAGGTGCGCTGGCAGCGGTTTCGCTAGCTTGATATACACCACAATTGGTATCTTCCGACGTGACTGTGCGACGAATATAAATAACAGGAGTTAACATGAAAATCATGACACGCATGTTATGTACAGCATGAATTACGTGCCACGCTCATGGTGCGCTGGCGGCCGTTTCGCTAGCTTGATATACACCACAATTGGTATCTTCCGACGTGACTGTGCGAAGAATATAAATAACAGGAGTTAACATGAAAATCATGACACGCATGTCATGTACAGCATGACTTACGTGCCACGCTCATGGTGCGCTGGCGGCCGTTTCGCTAGCTTGATATACACAATTGGTATCTTCCGACGTGACTGTGCGACGAATACAAATAACAGGAGTTAACATGAAAATCATGACACGCATGTCATGTACAGCATGACTTACGTGCCACGCTCATGGTGCGCTGGCGGCCGTTTCGCTAGCTTGATATACACCACAATTGGTATCTTCCGACGTGACTGTGCGACGAATATAAATAACAGGAGTTAACAAGAAAATCATGACACGCATGTCATGTACAGCATGACTTACGTGCCACGCTCATGGTGCGCTGGCGGCCGTTTCGCTAGCTTGATATACACCACAATTGGTATCTTCCGACGTGACTGTGCGACGAATATAAATAACAGGAGTTAACATGAAAATCATGACATGCATGTCATGTACAACACGACTTACGTGCCACGCTCATGGTGCGCTGGTGGCCGTTTCGCTAGCTTGATATACACCACAATTGGTATCTTCCGACGTGACTGTGCGACGAATATAAATAACAGGAGTTAACATGAAAATCATGACACGCATGTCATGTACAGCATGACTTACGTGCCACGCTCATGGTGCGCTGGCGGCCGTTTCGCTAGCTTGATATACACCACAATTGGTATCTTCCGACGTGACTGTGCGACGAATATAAATGACACGAGTTTACATGAAAATCATGACACGCATATCATGTACAGCATGACTTACGTGCCACGCTCATGGTGCGCTGGCGGGCGTTTTGCTAGCTTTATATACACCAAAATTGGTATCTTGAGACGTGACTGTGTAAAGAACATAAATACCACGAGTTAACATGAAAATCATGACGCGCATGCCATGTACAGCATGACTTACGTGCCACGCTCATGGGGCGCTGGCGGCCGTTCGCTAGCTTGATCTACCCCGAAATTGGTATTGCGCGACGTGACTGTGTGACGAACATAAAAACATGTGTTAACATCAAAATCATGACACGCATGTCATGTACAGCATGACTTACGTGCCCCGCTCATGGGGCGCTCGCGGCCGTTTCGCTAGCTTGATCTACCCCGAAATTGGTATTGCGCGACGTGACTGTGTGACGAACATAAAAACATGAGTTAACATGAAAATCATGACACGCATGTCACGTACAGCATGACTTACGTGCCCCGCTCATGGTGCGCTGGCGGCGGTTTCGCAACCTTGATCTACCCCGAAATTGGTATTGCGCGACGTGACTGTGTGACGAACATAAATGACACGAGTTAACATGAAAATCATGACACGCATGCCATGTACAGCATGACTTGCGTGCCACGCTCATGGGGCGCTGGCGGGCGTTTCGCTAGCTTGATCTACCCCGAAATTGGTATTGCGTGACTTGACTGTGTGACGAACATAGAAACACGAGTTAACATGAAAATCATGACACGCATGTCATGTACATCATGACTTACGTGCCACGCTCATTGGGCGCTTGCGGCCATTTCGCTAGCTTGATGTATCCCGAAATTGGTATTGCGCGACGTGACTGTGTGACGAACATAAAAACATGAGTTAACATCAAAATCATGACACGCATGTCATGTACAGCATGACTTACGTGCCACGCTCATGGGGCGCTGGCGGGCGTTTCGCTAGCTTGATCTACCCCGAAATTGGTATTGCGCGACGTGACTGTGTGACGAACATAAATGACACGAGTTAACATGAAAATCATGACACGCATGTCATGTACAGCATGACTTACGTGCCACGCTCATGGTGCGCTGGCGGCCGTTTCGTTAGCTTGATATACACCACAATTGGTATCTGCCGACGTGACTGTGCGACGAATATAAATAACAGGAGTTAACATGAAAATCATGACACGCATGTCATGTACAGCATGACTTACGTGCCACGCTCATGGTGCGCTGGCGGCCGTTTCGCTAGCTTGATATACACAATTGGTATCTTCCGACGTAACTGTGCGACGAATATAAATAACAGGAGTTAACATGAAAATCATGACACGCATGTCATGTACAGCATGACTTACGTGCCACGCTCATGGTGCGCTGGCGGCCGTTTCGCTAGCTTGATATACACCACAATTGATAACAGGAGTTAACATGAAAATCATGACACGCATGTCATGTACAACACGACTTACATGCCACGGTCATGGTGCGATGGCGGCCGTTTCTCTAGCTTGATATACACCACAATTGGTATCTTCCGACGTGACTGTGCGACGAATATAAATAACAGGAGTTAACATGAAAATCATGACACGCATGTCATGTACAGCATGACTTACGTGCCACGCTCATGGTGCGCTGGCGGCCGTTTCGCTAGCTTGATATGCACCACAATTGGTATCTTCCGACGTGAGTGTGCGACGAATATAAATAACAGGAGTTAACGTGAAAATCATGACACGCATGTTATGTACAGTATGACTTACGTGCCACGCTCATGGAGCGCTGGCGGCCGTTTCGCTAGCTTGATATACACCACAATTGGTATCTGCCGACGTGACTGTGCGACGAATATAAATAACAGGAGTTAACATGAAAATCATGACACGCATGTCATGTACAGCATGACTTACGTGCCACGCTCATGGTGCGCTGGCGGCCGTTTCGCTAGCTTGATATACACAATTGGTATCTTCCGACGTAACTGTGCGACGAATATAAATAACAGGAGTTAACATGAAAATCATGACACGCATGTCATGTACAGCATGACTTACGTGCCACGCTCATGGAGCGCTGGCGGCCGTTTCGCTAGTGCGACGAATATAAATAACAGGAGTTAACATGAAAATCATGACCACAATTGGTATCTTCCGACGTGACTGTGCGACGAATATAAATAACAGGAGTTAACATGAAAATCATGACACGCATGTCATGTACAACATGACTTACGTGCCACGGTCATGGTGCGCTGGCGGCCGTTTCACTAGCTTGATATACACCACAATTGGTATCTTCCGACGTGACTGTCCGACGAATATAAATAACAGGAGTTAACATGAAAATTATGACACGCATGGCATGTACAGCATGTCTTACGTGCCACGCTCAAGGTGCGCTGGCAGCCGTTTCGCTAGCTTGATATACACCACAATTGGTATCTTCCGACGTGACTGTGCGACGAATATAAATAACAGGAGTTAACATGAAAATCATGACACGCATGTTATGTACAGCATGAATTACGTGCCACGCTCATGGTGCGCTGGCGGCCGTTTCGCTAGCTTGATATACACCACAATTGGTATCTTCCGACGTGACTGTGCGAAGAATATAAATAACAGGAGTTAACATGAAAATCATGACACGCATGTCATGTACAGCATGACTTACGTGCCACGCTCATGGTGCGCTGGCGGCCGTTTCGCTAGCTTGATATACACAATTGGTATCTTCCGACGTGACTGTGCGACGAATATAAATAACAGGAGTTAACATGAAAATCATGACACGCATGTCATGTACAGCATGACTTACGTGCCACGCTCATGGTGCGCTGGCGGCCGTTTCGCTAGCTTGATATACACCACAATTGGTATCTTCCGACGTGACTGTGCGACGAATATAAATAACAGGAGTTAACATGAAAATCATGACACGCATGTCATGTACAGCATGACTTACGTGCCACGCTCATGGTGCGCTGGCGGCCGTTTCGCTAGGTTGATATCCACCACAATTGGTATCTTCCGACGTGACTGTGCGACGAATATAAATAACAGGAGTTAACATGAAAATCATGACATGCATGTCATGTACAACACGACTTACGTGCCACGCTCATGGTGCGCTGGTGGCCGTTTCGCTAGCTTGATATACACCACAATTGGTATCTTCCGACGTGACTGTGCGGCGAATATAAATAATAGGGGTTAACATGAAAATCATGACACGCATGTCATGTACAGCATGACTTACGTGCCACGCTCATGGTGCGCTGGCCGCCGTTTGGCTAGCTTGATGTACACCACAACTGGTATCTTCCGACGTGATTGTGCGACGATTATAAATAAGAGGAGTTAACAGGAGTTAACACGAAAAGCATGACACGAACGTCATGTACAGCATGACTTACGTGCCACGCTCATGGTGCGCTGGGGGCCGTTTCGCTAGCTTGATATACACCAATATTGGTATCTTGCGACGTGACTGTGTGGCGAACATAAATAACACGAGTTAACATGAAAGTCATGAAACACATGTCATGTACAGCATGACTTACGCACCACGCTCTTGGTGCGCTGGCGGCCGTTCCGCTAGCTTGATCTACCCGGAAGTTGGTATTGCGCGGCGTTACTGTGTGACGAACATAAATAATATTAGTTAACATGAAAACCATGACACGCATTTTCCTTAGTGACATACAAGGCGATGTATGCAGCTCTTTTCTGGCTGCTTCGCATTACATCGATTCCCACAATGCGCGGTCTCCCGTTCCCGCGCCCAAACCCGGTAGGGACTCTGACGAAGTGGTCGAGCATTTTCTTATGTTATAATGCGGTGCTAGCAAGGCGCGTTTGTCGGACCCGCGATGACGACGAGAAACTGTCCTTTTATTCCTGCAGAAGGCATCGAAGCTGTTGCTGTTGGTGAGCGGGAAGACTTGGGTTTACGTCGAAGGGTGGCTCAGGTGTTGAGGTCGTCGTCGTAGCTTTGTCAGAATCTGAAAAAGCAAACACATCGCTGACGGCAATGATTTCTTCGATGTATGCAATCGTCGCGCCCCTGCTCAGGTGTCTGTATTCTTGGCTGAAGTTCTTTAGCATCACTCTTCGTTTTTCTTCCCGCAACCGAGCAATGCCTCTTGCGACGCAGATGTCATGGTCTAGCAGCAAACGCTCATAACTCTTGATGACATCTTTGATGTCTTCAGCTTTTTCGGTGCTGACGGGAATTATGACGCTGGAGCGAGGCGGAATGGTAACTTGATCTTCGAGCACGTTCAGCGCATGTTGACATGGATTCGTATCCGGTGGTGTCGTTTCCCGACGATATGGTTATCGACATGGTTCTTAAGTCGATGACGGAGCCGTGATGGTTTAAGAAGTCCATGCCAAGTATGACGTCCCTGGAGCAGTGCTGCAAAATTACGAAACTCGCAGGATACGTGCGATTATTTATTGTGACTTGTTGTGCAGACTCCAGACGGCGTTATTAGATGGCCTCCAGCGGTACGGATTTCGGGGCCTTCCCAAGCAGTCTTAACTTTCTTCAAGTTCGTGCCGAAGGGCCCACTGATGACGGAATAGTCGGCTCCAGTATCGACGAGAGCGGTGACGTTGTGGCTGTCGATGAGAACGGCGATGTCGCCAGTTCGTCGCCTAGCGTTGCGGTTAGGCCGCGGCGTAGGATCACGGCTGCGTCGGTTCGTCCCGCTGCTTCGACGTTGTGTCATGTCTTCGGGCCGTGAAGTTTCGATGTCAGGGCTCCGTGCGGCTGGCGGCGTGTTCTGAAGCTTTCGTCGCGGTGTCGTCGTCGGCGGCGGAGGATCTTCGCTAGTTCGTTGTACAGCAACCGCACCTTTATCGGCTCCTGCTCCGGTTAGGGCCGCTGTACTGCTGTCGTCGCTGAGGGGACCGGTAGCGCCCAGGCGACGGCGAACGCGACGTACGTCGAGGTGCCCATTCAGTGGTGGCCAAGTACTAGTAGACAATGTCGCGTGGCAGCTCACCACGTTGTGGAGGCGGTGCGTTGACGTCGAAACCATGTAGCCTCATTTGGCGGTACTAACCACGGCGCTAGGTGTGGCTGGCTTCCCCGCAATAGTAGCAGAGTGGGCAGTGGTCGGGGGCGCGCCTGGCTGGCGGTATGACGGCGGTATGAATCGCTGGACGTCTGGCTGGCGGTATGACGTTGGTGGTGGCGGCGGAACTGTTGCGGCGGCGCGGCGTCTTGACGTGGGCGAGGAGGGGGGGGGCGTTGCGTCGGGCGGCAACAGCATAGCTCATGGCTTCCGGCTGAGCCTGTGGTGCTTCAGGAATTCCAAGCGATTGCCGGACTTCCTCGCGGACAACGTCGGCGATTGAATCAACTTGATGCTGCGGCGAAGGTAACAGTTTGCGCACCTCCTCCCGCACAATCGCTTTGATGGTTTCGCGCAAGTCATCGATGTCCGGCGAGTGCACATCGGAATAGGCTGCAGACAGCGGAGTGCGGTTGTATTGTTTCGTCCGCATGTCAAGTGTCTTTTTGATAGTTGTAGCCTCGGCGAGGAAATCGGCGACCGTCGTGGGCGGGTGGCGGACAAATCCCGCCAAGAGTTCTTGTTTAACACCACGCATAAGCAGGATAACTTTTTTCTCTTTGGGCATCGCAGCATCGGCCTCGAGGAAAAGTCGAGTCATCTCTTCCATGAAGACGGCGATGTTTTCGTTTGGTAGCTGCACCCGGGTCTCCAGTAAAGAAGCGGCCCTTTCCTTGCGGACGACGCTTGTGAACGTGTGCAGGAATGCGCTGCGGAAAAGGTCCCAGGTTTGAGGTGAGGACTCCCGATTTTCAAACGAGGTTCTTGCCGCGTCTTCCAGATAGAAGTAGACGTGACGCAGCTTGTCTTCGGTGCTCCAATTGTCAAAGGCTGCGACACGGTCGTATGTTTCAATCAAGGTTTCCCGGTCTTCGAATGGTGAACCGCGGAACGTTGGCGGCTCCCTGGGTTGCCAGAGCACAATTGGTGCAGGCGGCACAGTGGCTGTCATCGTCGCTGTGTTCGAGGTAAGGGTCTTGGTTTGCCGGATCTTCACAGGTAGAGGTCTGTACTCTGGCGGTAGAACTTGACTGCGGCTTGCTCGCTGCTCGGTGTTGGCGTCGATGTCTTCTTTCTGACTTGGGCTGGGTTCACGGCTTGACGGGGGCGTCCGGAACGTGGACGAACAGCACCTCAACAAGATGTCACGGTGTCGTGACGTCGACGAAGACAGCACTCGTGGTGTTCAAGATGAAACTGTTTACTTGACCGAACTTGTGGCCTAGAAATGAGAACTCAAACTACAGCGATAGACGCTGTACACTGATGGCGGCGAACAGGGCGTCGGCCGTCGAAAAAACTGAACATCGCTGGGATGCGCCGTCTTTTATACATCACGCATCGAACTTTCCAGCCTTATCACTGGTGGTCGCGCAAGCTCTGGAATCATCTTGACTATTCGCGTCATGTGCGCAATCTTAACAGAATGATCTACTACGATCAGGAATCTTCTTCGACATTCTGGCGGGGGGGGGGGGCGCTTTGCGCGAGGCAGCAGCTACACATGCAATGGGCCAGTAACAGCAAACACCAAGAAAGGAGCGTGTGTGGCAATATATATATATATATATATATATATGGTGGGGTGAAATTCAATGGATCCGGTGGAAAATGCGGTAGAAAAACAGGTCGACAAACGTGCGCAACACAGGTTTTACTAACGTTTCGGCAGGAGGGCCTGCCTCCTTCGTCAGAGTGAATTCAGAGTGATTCACTCTGACGAAGGCAGGCCCTCCTGCCGAAACGTTAGTAAAACCTGTGTTTCGCACTTTTGTCGACCTGTTTTCTACCGTATATATATATATATATATATATATATATATATATTGTAGCGAAGCCTTATTGAGTAATGGGTTGCGCTCTCGGTAGCCTTCTAGTGGGTCGTCCTCTTTGGCTGTTCGCGCTCGCTCTCTGAGTTCCTGTTTTTGCCTTGACTGTCGCCATTGCATATCGTCGCCGACTACCGTCCAATAAACGCCTCAAGAATATATATATATATATATATATATATATATATATATATATATATATATATATATATATATATATATATATATATATATATATATAGTTACGGGGTGCAGAGGCGTTGCCGAATCAATTTACCAGGTATATACAGACTCCGAGCTAGGCCGTTACTTTTCCGTGCAGCGGTGGCGGCGGAATAGAATGGGGAAGGAGATCGATGACGCAGAAAGGAGCGGGGCAGGAGACTTGACGGTGAAGGGGAGCGGTTCGAACGTGCGGGCGATGATGGTGTAGCAGCATCGCCTTCATTGTTCGCGGGCAGGCGGGAACTACCAGGTGAAAGCCGGTTGTTGGAATACCTCGGCCAAGGTTGTGACTTCCAGGAACTGTGGCAGTGGCGGGAAATATGGCCGACGCGTCCGCAACAGAAACAGACAGGCCTGTCATTGGAGGTTCGCCGCTCCGCCGTGTACCGGTAACGAGGACGAGCGTACGAGTTTCGGAGCAGATCAGGTAGACCGGGTGGACGGTAGTCGGGTCTGTGCACTCGGCAGAACGCCCGGAGTCCTGTTCTTGGCGTACAACGGTCTAGATTAGAGAAGTCCTGTGTGAATTGTCAGGGGCATGAGCTTGCACAGGAACTGGAGATGCAGCTTCAATTTCGCAGCGGACACGGTGCGCAGTATCCTCGGCTGCAGCAGGAGCAGGTGGTGGACGGATGTCCTCGCAACTCAACGTCGCAGCTGTGTTGGGACGACATGAAAAGTGTGGAGTAATCGGACGACTTTTTGCTTCTTCAAAGCACCGGCATTCATCGATGACGTCCTCTACGGTCGACGAGTTTCTGAAAACCGGGAGAGTGAACGCGTCATCTGCGATTTCTTTGAGCGATCCTGGCATTAACCTTGCGGCAGAGTACGGGCACATCTTGAATACATGTCACGTATGACTCAGTGCAGGTCTGAGGTCGGCACGCGAGTTCTTTCTGTGCAACAGGACGGCGCCAAATTGGCTTGCCGAACAGATCAATGAGTTTTTGCTTGCAGACGTCCCAACTTGTGATCTCTTGCTCGTGGTTGCAAATCCACACTTTTGCCTTTCCCTGAAAGTGAAATAGGATATTGGCCAGCATGTGCGTCGGGTCCCAGTTGTACAGTGCTCACCCGTTCGTAGAGCTCAAGCCAATCCTCGGCATTCGTGTTGCCAGTATCGGAAAAGGTCCCTGGGTAGCGCGTTTGCGTCAGGACGACGGGGCGCTTAGTTGTGGTTGGCTGCAGCGCGGTTGGTCGAGGCATGGTTGGTGAAGTTTCCGATGCATCCTCGTTCTTATCTTGAGCAGGCATCGCAGAGGCAGCCAGGAGCGTCCGCCACGGAGAATCGTCGTGAATGTAAAATATAGCAGAGCACGCACTTCCACCAAAATGCTACGGTGAGAAAAGGCGTTTCAGAATATATTTACAAGGTATATACAGAGGCTCCGAGCCAGGCATACATGATAGAGCCAAATACTCAAGAGTATGAAGGAACGACCTCTTCTTTCATGCTGTCTTCCTCTTCACCTCCCGTAGAGCTTCGTAGCAAGATATATATATATATATATATATATATATATATATATATATATATATATATATATATATATATATATATATATATGCGTAAAGGTACTTATTGGATGGCACTCGGCCACCATGGCGATGGCGACCGCAATGGCGACTGCCAAGACAGACCGCGCGGACTCGCAGCTCAAGCGGCGTTCTTTCAGAAAGGAGCCGAAGAGGACGACCCACTAGAAGGTGCTGGAGAGAACGACCCATTGCGGAATCGCAAGGCATCGCTACAATTACCCGGGGTACGAAATACTAGCCGGCTGGCGAATGAACCGCTTGTCACTATGAGCGGGTCATGGTATGTCTTGAGGCGCTCCATATTGACAATGTCGCGCCTTCGACGGCGCAAGTCCAAAGATGGTTCGATGGGTTCAATCAGGTAGTTAACCGGCGACGTGCGTTCGACGACACGGTAGGGGCCTTCGTATTTGGGTAGCAGTTTTGAAGAGAGGCCAGTTGCAGTGGTAGGGACCGACAGCCATACTTGCGCTCCTGGGAGGAACGTGGGTGCAGAAGTGGTGGTGTCACCCCTAATGCTCTTCTGCCGCTCTTGGTCATGCGTAGTAAAGGTCTTGGCAAGCTCGCTACACTCTTCAGCATGTATGGCAGAAATAGGCGCCCACACAGATCGACCCGGCTTGCATGCAAGGTATGTGTCGATTGTGTGCGACGGGTGCCTGCCGTACAATAAGGGTGAAAAAGCAGTAGTGCTCTAAGGGGCGGTATTGTAGGCGTAGGTGACGGAGGCTAGAATGGCGTCCCAATTTGTGTGATGCGCGGTGATGTCCATTGAGAGCATGTCGCCAAGCGTATGGCTAAAGCGTTCGGTGAGGCCATTCGTCTTCGGGTGGCAAGCAGTAGTTTTGCCGTGCAGCAGCAGCTGCAGCACGGCCAGCCGCCAGCATGTTCGACCACTGGAGTCGTTCATCCCCGGTACGTGAATATGTGGTGCGGAACTGCATATACTTCGCTACTATTGTACAGATCAACCAGCCGTTTATGTCTGCTTGCTTGTGCATTTATATGATCAGTCGAAGAAGGCAATTCAGCAGTATGGAGACAGCTTGCAGAGCAACTGCACATTCTATCGGCTTTCACACTAGCTGTAACACAACCTGAGTATCCAGACAGTGTAGACGCAAGAGTGTTTTATAGAACCTAGTGAGTGCATGCAAATACGAGTATGTTTAGAGCTCCGTACCTAGCGAGCGAACGCTGCAAATGGCGCAAAACGAGACCGATGAAGCTGTGAATAGAGCTAGCAAGTATTGCAACCATCATGGTACATTTCGTACACATTTCCAACGCCTACTGCAGAGTCGTTGATGATTGATATGTTGTGATCACTTGTGATGTCCATTTGAGCAAACACACAAACATTACAGTCCTGCAGATTCAAACATGGCATGCAGGCTGAAAGGTCTTCTCAACGCACGTCGAACGCTCTCGAATGGCCCCTCTCATGGGCTTGTCGCCGGCACGCCGCCTTCCTTCCCTGTACTCTGATATTGTTTCCATTGACGACATAAACTGCATGTACAGGCTGAAAAATTTATTCAGCAAAACTTTTGAGTAACTGCATGTTCAAGTGCATGTGTACCGAGCATGAACGCTTGCTAGGGTAAATTAAACGTGCAGCGAATGCGAATCAATTAGAGCTTCGCCAAGAGTTCTGTTTAAAAACTGTCGTTTAACTGGTTCCCCGTAGACTCAAGCGTGCACAGAGTCAAAGACGATAGCCACAACATATATTAAAAGTCTAAAACTTCCCTAAAAACCTACAAGTTTAAGGTCTATACGAGTTATCAGCTACTAAGTACGCCAATTACCCATTATCTTATTGGCGCCATGTACTCATTTTATTTGAGAACGACTGCTCGTAAAACGCCCTGTATATATTTTTTTGTTTCATCACGGAGGAGGCGTATTTTTGTTGATCTCGCAGCGGGAGGACCAGCTCTGGTGGCTCCATGTTACAACGTGTCGCTGATGCATCTCGGCCATCCTCGTCAACCGGAACCAAGTTGCCCGCCCCAAGATGTAAGTCTTGTTTATTGAAGTTTCAAAGAGGCCTGGCCGAGGACAATCATGTGTTTTGATTGGGGACTATGTGGAAAACACCGAGGCCTTGTGGCAGGTTATATTTATTTTCAATACTGTCAATCACATCTGGGAGCGCAGCAGATAAATGGGCTGTACAAAGTGCTACAGTCTGTTACAGAATGTCATTGAGCTTTCAAACACAGAATCAGAAATTCTCGAAACAATGATTAAAACAATCCGAAACAGAACATTACACGATCAGTAGTGTGTAATGTATGGGAAAGTGTGGTAATAACATTAGTATTAATAATATTAACAAGCAGCTTCAAACAGTTTTCGAAGCACCGATCAGGAATCAATAAAGCAACGCTAAATTGAGAATATTCATAATGCTAGGTGATTCGGCAACACTGGGCGCGTTCGGCATTTTTTTCTGGGCGCAGCAGCGGATTCGTCTGCTAATGTCTCGATAAGCAGAGGCCGCGGAGTGGCTCAGCAGCATTCATTCGCGGAGCTTTCGGGCCAAGAATATGCGGCGGTTTTCTTCGACACCTAAGGCCGAATGGTCAGTGGATCTCGCTGTGCTGCCACAAATCTACCACAACAAAATATTGGAGCTGTGCTCGCTTAATGGGGCGCTGAAGCGGTTTTCAATTCTCTAGTTTATTTTAAATGCGAACTTCTGCGACTTTAAGCGTATCTATCTATCTATCTAGCCGCCTACGACTTTGTGCTCTCGTGGCTGTTTCGTTAATTGCATATATACCAAAATTGGCATGGTGTGACATGATTTTATGACGAACATAAATGACATGTCGTAACATGAAAAGCATGATATGCATGTCATGTACGTCATGATTTACATGCTAAGCTCATGGTGCACTCGTGGCCGTTAAGCTAGCTTGATAGATATCAAAATTGGCATGGCGTGATATGCCGATATGGCGAACATAAATGACTGGCGGTAACGTGGAAATCATGTAATGCATGTCATGTACGGCATGACTGACATGTCACGCCCATGGTGCGCTCGCAACCATTTCGCTAGCTTGATGTATAAATTAGCATGGCGTGGCGTGACTCTATGACGAACATAAATGACAGGTAATAGTGCGAAAATCATGATATGCATGTCAGGTATGGCATGATTTACATGTCACGTTCACGCTGCGCTCGCAGCCGTTTCGCTAGCTTGATGTATACCAAAATTAGCTTGGCGTGGCAGGACTGTATGACGAACATAAATGAGAGGTAATAGCATGAAAATCATGATATGCATGTCGTGTACGGTATGATTTAAATGCCACGCTTATGGTGCACTTGTGGCCGTTTCGCTAGCTTGATCAATATCAAAATTGGCATAGGATGATATTTTTTTGCTGAAATGGGGTTCACAGCCACACTGCTGGAAATGCGCAGTGTGGCTCTTTCTTGCGGCGCTACGTACATAGGCCAGAGAAGGTGTGTCAATGCTAGAATAAGATAGCATGATGCAGTTTTACGTAGCCATGGCCTATCGCATATGGCTGGCCATTGCCAGCAGTGTGGCTGTGAACCTCATTTCAGCAAAACTAGCATCGTTTCATGACATCATAACTCGAGAGATAATGGAGGCTTGGCATATACATAGTCAAAAAGAGTCGTGCATCAGCTTCCCATCCATCGCCCTGCAGCACACAGAAATCTTGTAGCTGAATGAGTAGAGTTTTTTTTGTTGTTGTTTAATGTCTGTGTGTAGCCACGTGCTGGTATATTTGTGTTAAGCGCATGTAGATAAAAGTTGAGTTGAGAGTCTGGCGCTTTTGTTTCCTTGCCATTTCTTGCATCGGCATTCACATCATCGCTAGCGAACAGCGCAAGAATAAATGGACTCCCTCGCTGACAGACGTGCTGAGTGATCCACCGGCAACGCCATCCACTCGCGCGTTGCGTCGTCAAGCCCACCATTTCGCCTTTCGCGACGATCTCCTCCAGCGACGCAGTTACACTGGCGACGGCCGCCAGTGGCTACTGTAATACCCCGCAGTCTGCGTTCTGACATATACGAGTCGTTCCACTCTGACCCGCGGTGTGCGCACTCTGGGGTATCGAATACTTACCACCGCATCTGCCAACGGTAGCTTTGGCGAGAGATGAACCGCTACCTGCAGAAATCCGGTCGCTCCTGCATCGATTGACAGCGCCGCAAAACTTCAACGCACCTATCGCCGGCACATCTGCAACCTCTACCTTGCCTTGACCGGCCGTTTGGGCGCGTTGGCATCGATTTGTATGTGGCACTTCCTCTAACGTCGGCAGGTAACCGCTGGGCCATCGTCGCTGTAGACCACCTCACGCGATACGCCGAAACTGCCTCCCTCCCAGCGGCTACAGCGCCCGATGTGGCTTCTTTCCTGCTCCACCGACTCAAGCTGCGTCACGGTCCACCTCAGGAGCTGCTCAGTGATCGAGGACATCTGTTCTTGTGGGAAGTCGTTGAGACACGCTCGAAGACTGCAACGTTGTTCACCGCAAAACTACTGCTTACCACCCGCAGACGAATGGCCTCACCGAACGCTTGAACCGTACGCTCGGCGACATGCGCTTCATGTACGTCACCGCCGATCACACAAATTGGGATGCCATTGTGCTCTTCGTCGCCTACGCCTGCATTACTGCGCCTCAGTGCGCTACTGGTTTTCCGGATTTTCCCCCTTTTTCTTACTGTACGACAGGCACCCGTCGCCTACAATCGACACAGTCCTTCCATACAAGCCGGATAGATCTGAGTGTGCGCCTAGATCTGCAACAGCCAGATTTGCTGAAGAGTGTGACGAGCTTGCCAAGATCTTTACTGCAGTTCACCAAAAGCGGTAGGGGAGGATTTGCGGTGACACCACCATTTCTGTGCCCACGTTCCTCCCTTGAGTGCTCGTATGGCTCTAGATGCCTACCCCTGCAACTAGCCTCTCTTCAAAACTACTACCCGAATACGAAGGGCCCTACCGTGTCATCGAACACACATCCCCGGTTAACTACCTGATTGAACTCATCGAACCATCTTTAGGCTCGTGCCGTCGAGTGCGCGACATTGTCAGTGTGGAGCGCCTCGAGACCTACCATGACCCTCTCATAGTGACAAGCTCTTAGATCACCAGGCAGCTCCCTTGTCGTACCCGGGTAATTGCAGCGAAGTCTTGGAACGCTGCAGTGGGTCGACCTCTCCAGCGCTTTCTAGTGGGTCACCCTTTTCGGAGAGAACGTGCTGGGAGGCCCTCCCCCGCCTTGACTGTCGCCGTTGTGCATCGTACTATATATATATATATATATATATATATATATATATATATATATATATATATATATATATATATATATATATATATATATATATAGTGGGCGTTTCGTCTCACTTGGCAGCAGCGGCAACTCGCGTCAACACGCTGTCTAAACTTCGCTCGTATATTTTGCAGGTTAGTACGTTTTGTTATTCTTTGTATAACTTTTCTGCCGCTGCTGCCAAACGGTTACATGTTACCATAGTGCCGAAACTTTTGTCTCTGTGCTCTGGACTGGTCAAGGATGTCTCGTTGCTGTACCTGTAAAGATCTTCTTCAGGATAACAAACCGCATTTGATGTGCTGTGAGTGTAAATTCCTCTTCCATGTAGGCGCTTGCTCTGGTGTGTCTGAGGATTCATTCAGTAGTAAGGGAGACTCGATAAAGAAAGTTTGGAAATGCATATCATGTAAGCCAGTCGGCAAAAAGGGTGCTAATATCGGAAACACCGATTCTCTTGAGATGGACGTTCGCACGCTGCTGCTTGAGATGAACACCAAGCTGAGCTCTCTTCTCTCTTTGCCTGAAAAAGTTGATGGCATCGAGAAATCGATTGAAATGCTTTCTGCCGAATTTGACAGGTTCACAGTGCGTCTTGATGCTCAGGAAAAAGAGACTAAGCAGCTAAAAGCGCGTGTGGTTAGCCTAGAGCAGGCGAGCGACATGAAATTGATAGCTGAAATGCAAGCAGAAATTGATGACTTGGAATGGCGGAGCCGGCGGCTAAACCTCGAGTTTCATGGCATCCCAAAAACGGAACCTGAAGACCTGCTGAGCAAAATTAATGAAATTGCGGCTCAGCTCCACCTTGACACCTTAGGCACCCAAGACGTCGCCGCAGTGCACAGACTTCCATCAAGGCCAGACAGAATCCCGGGTGTTATCGTGCGATTCACTCGACAGGAAGTAAGAGACAAATGGCTAGCAGGGAGGCGGGCACTGCGGATCGCGAATAGCAATGTTTACGTCTCAGAAAACATGACGAAGCGGTCTCGTAACCTGCTCTCGAAGTGTAAAGAGTGGATTAAGCGGTCTGGCTATGCGTTTGCATGGCACACTAACGGAAGAATACTTATCAGAAAGAAAGCGGGCGATGCCGCTGTTGCAGTTCGGTCTGAAGCTGACCTTGCGGCATTAACTGCGTAACTACACTCTCAGCTATGAATTACTTCGAACTTCTTCTACCACACCGCGTGAATTCTTGTCCTGAGATAACAAATGGTTTTTCTGTAATGCACTTAAACATTCGGTCCATCCGTAACAAGAGCGACGACCTAGATTATCTTCTGCAAAGCATGTCTTGCAATTTTGACGTAGTATTACTAACGGAAACATGGGCAGTGTATGATGCCGATTTCAAGAATATTCCTGGATATGCACATCATCATCTCAACCGCCCTTCACGAGGAGGGGGCGTTGCATTTTATGTGAAGCAAAAGTTCAAGGTTGAATTGGTCCCAGAGTTTTCTTTAATAACGCCAGATTATGAAATACTTACCGCAAAAATTAATGGAAAAATTGTATCGGTAGTTTATAGGCCACCATCTGGCAATATAATCGTTTTCCTAAGGTTTTTTTGAAATGTTTCTTGATTCGTGTTGCTTACAAAACTGTATGGCTGTTACCGGAGGAGATTTCAATATTAATGTTATGGACCTGACAGGCGCTGCTTCCGATTTTATGTCTGTTATTTCAACAAATGGTTTCCAGAACCTTATCAAAACCCCCACGCGAGTCACAGCATCGTCCACTAGTACACTTGACTTATTTATTGTTGATGTGGCTTCTATTGTAAACTGTGCTGGCACGATTGCTTGTGACATCAGCGATCACTGCGCTATATTTGCCTGTTTTTCGTTTCAAACTGATGACAGAGCTTGCAACCGTTGTGTATATTCTTACCAGTGTATGAGTGAGCAGGCTCTCTGTCTTTTTCGCGACTGTGTGCTAAACGCCGATTGGTCCGCAGTTCTTGCTTGTCCTGAACCTGATCAATCATACGAATTATTTATTACTTCCATAAAAGAAATTTATGACAGGTGTTTTCCGTGGAAAACGAAAGTTAAAAACGTTAAATTACGTAAGCCATGGATAACTCCCGAACATACCAAGATGATTAAACGCAAGAGTAAGCTTTTCAAACGTTTTATGGTTACCCGCGACCCTGTTGACCTGAAGGTGTTTAAAGCTTATCGAAATAAACTGAACAAAGAGCTTCGAAGGTCAAAATCTGCATTTCAAAACTGTTTCTTCGAAAAAAACAAAAACAACTCGAAATTGTTTTGGAAATATCTAAACGACACATTTCTAAGGAGGAGTAAAGGAAACGCCCTTGGTGAACTGACCATCGAAGGTATTGCAGCCTCCGGGACTGAATTAGCTGATAAGTTTAACGAATTTTTTACAAGCTTTACGCCTTCTGGATGCCCACAAAAAGCGCTTAGTTTCGTTTCAAACACTGTTAGTGAGTCTGTAGTATTTCATGACACTGACAATGACGAGATGTTTTCCGCACTGATGAACCTTAAAACGACCTCCGCTAAAGATTGCAATGGGCTACAAATAAAGCCAATTAAGTTTGTTGCCGATATTTTAGTTCCTTGTCTAGTACATATATTCAATCAATGCATTGCATCGGCTGTTTTCCCCAAAGGAATGAAAACCGCGAAGGTTTCTATTATTTTCAAAGGTGGCGAAAAAATTTTTTTATCTAATTATCGTCCAATTTCCGTACTTCCTTTATTTTCTAAAGCCTTTGAAAAAATTTTGTTGAAGAAAGTAGACAGTTTTTTCCACAAGCATTCATTGATAAGCGATTTGCAGTTCGGATTTCGTAAAGGGAAATCAACCGAGTCTGCTTTGCTGTTACAGAAAGAAATTATTTTGCGTAATATTGACCAGAAAAAATTAACGCTTGGAATATTCATAGATTTTACTAAGGCATTTGACCTTTTAAATCACGAGATTTTGATCGATAAGCTCAATAAATATGGTATACGAGGTCCTTGCCTTGATGTTTTTCGGTCGTACCTGAATCAACGTAACCAAGCAGTCACTGTTGATGGTCAGGTATCTGCTCTGCGGTCAATCAAATGCGGTGTTCCCCAAGGTAGCTTGCTCGGCCCTCTACTTTTTAATGTTTATATTAATGATATAATTAACATTTCTAGTGACCCACAGTTCATTCTTTATGCTGACGATACAAGCATATTTCTTACCGGGCACAACCCCGACGAGCTTATATATAGAGGAAATGCTGTTTTAGAATCGATGAGTGAATGGTCAAGGGCAAATGGATTGCTCATAAACACTAAAAAATCGAAAGCTGTCTTTTTTCGGCCCATAAATATTGTGGTTGCCCCTACAAACCGCCTAGTGCTTTACGAAAATCAAATAGATATAATAGACTCTTTTAAGTCACTTGGAGTAGTTTTTGACTCGTTATTGAGATGGACAAATCACGTAGCGTACATTGAAAAGAAGTTGCATCAGTCAGTTGGTTTCCTTTCCAGATGTCGATTTGATTTCCCTACCCGCTTAAAACTAAGAATCTATCATGCTGTCTTTCAATTGCACATTAATTATTGTCATTTGGTTTGGGGCACGACATCACAAACTAACCTAAACAGACTATTGGTATTACAAAAGAAAGCCGTGAGGCATGTTGCTGGCGTTAGTTACAGAGCACACACTAGAGAGTTCTTTGTTAAATATAATATTATTCGCCTTACCACAACTTTTGAACATCGGCTACTGTATCACTTTAGATTTTCACCACCCGCCTCAAACGAGTTTTTCATATCTTTAGCTAATTTAACCTTAAAAGACAAAGCTGTTTGCACTAGAAGTACTGATAAGTATACTGTTCCTCGCGTGAGAACTAACTACGGAAACCAAACTCTGCAATTTCTCTTGCCAACGATCTTAAACACATATGAAACAGCTCATAGCCACGTACTCACCTTGACACCTAAAGAACATAAAAAATATTTTGTAAGCTGCAGTGTATAGGTTTTCTTGTTTTTGCTTTCGTATGTCTGCTATACCAGTGGCGTATTTCATTTCATTTTTGTCGAAACTTGCGTAGATCTAGGTTGTAGGTCTAGCTTGTATGTAACCATACAACGCTATGTACAGTGTGATTATTTTACTTGTTGACTGCGTTTTTGGTATGTCTGCCATGTATATTGTATGAATGTATTATGTTGGGCCTCAGGCGCACTCAAGCTACAGTTTTGTAGCTTTTGGTCTGTGGTCCTTTCCCCCCATTTTTTGCATCGGAAAAATAAAGACTATTTATTTATTTATTTATATATATATTGTGGCGAAGCAATTGGTACTGCTTAACGGTTGCGCTCTCCAGCGGGTCCTAGTGGGTCGTCCTCTTCTAAACGCCGCTCGCGCTCGGAGCCCGTGTTTTTGCCTTGACTGTCGCCATAGTGCATTGTCGCCGAGTGCCGTCCAATAAACAGCTTAACAAATTGGTGGAGGTGCTGTGCTCCGATTCAATGCCCCTGAAGCTTCGTTCCCGTACTCTGCCATCTACCATGCCTCAAGACGCCGCTCAGCAAACGCCGCCTCCCACACCGACCACATGTCCCGGTGTCCCACGCATCCGCGATCCACCTATCTTGACTGGCGCCGATGGCACCGACGTGGAGGACTGGCTCGCAATTTACGAGCGCGTGAGCGTACCCAACAAATGGGACGAAGCAGGCAAGTTTAGCAACTTGGTCTTCTACCTCGCGGGAATAGCAAGCTTGTGGTACAACAACCACGCGTCCGATTTTGCTACTTGGTCGGATTTCAAGACCGCCGTCATCAACGTTTTTGGCCGCCCTGCAGTTAGTAAGCTGCAAGCAGAACAGCGCTTACGCGAACGAGCTCAGCAGGCCGGTGAATCTTTCACCAGTTATATCGAAGACGTCCTGGACTTGTGTAAGAAAGCCAACGGTACCATGTCCGAGTCTGACAAGATCCGGAACATTATGAAGGGCATTGACGACGATGCCTTCACCATGTTGCTCGCTAAAAACCCTTCCACCGTGGCCGAGGGCATAACACTGTGCCAGAGCTACGAGGAGCTCCGCCGGCAACGTTCGATGACCCGTCGCTCTCCATCACGCGACGCAGAGCTTGCTGGCTTGGCGGCCATACCTGACCAGGCCATGCTGCTGGCAGAAATGAAGGCATTCGTGTGCGAGGAAATCGCACGCCAGTTCTCTCTTCTGGCCTTCGCCCACCCGCCGCACGTTCAACAGTCGTCGACGACCCTTCTTCCTCCCATCCGCCGAGCGATTGAGCAGGAAGTCGCGGAGGTGATGCCTGAGTACCACCAGCAACCTCCGGCTCCTGCGCCACAGAGTTACGCTCAAGTTGTCGCCAGGACGCACCAGGCAATCCCTGCGGCTGCACCGTTGAGTTACGCCGAAGCCGCCGCTAGACCTCCGTCCTTCGAAGCAGCGTGCCGGCTACGTATGCTGCCGTCATCCCTAGGCCCCGACTGCAACCCACCTTGCAGTCATTTCAGCAGCCGCCCCGTCAATCGCATCCTGCGACGTGGGCGGGACCTGCCCCGGCGAACCGATGGCGCACACCCGACAATCGGCCCATCTGCTTTGCATGCGGTTATGCCGGTCACGTGGCCCGTTACTGCCATCGCGTGCAGCCGCCTCGAGTCGCGTCAACCACCACCAGTCAGTCCAGCCGTGCATTCTACGACCCGCCTATGTCGCCGACGTCACGCCCAGCTCCATCCACTCGCCGCTCTCCGTCTCCACGCCGTCGCTCACTGTCACCAATGCGGCCACGTTCTGTCGCACGAGAGCAGGAAAACTAGTCGTCGCAGTCCACGAGGCAAGGGCTGCGACGCTATCGAACTGTAAAAGCCCTCAGCGAAGTCCATCGAATGTCATAGACGTGTTTGTGGATGGTGTTCGCGCATCTGCCCTTGTCGACACTGGAGCCGCCGTATCCGTTATGGACGCAAAACTTCACTTCGAAAACGTCACTTCGAAAAGTGACGACGCCACTTTCTGGGATGTCCCTCCGTACCGCCAGCTCCCAGAGTATTAGGCCTACAGCAGTATGCACTTCTCGCGTCGTCATTCAGGACGTTCTGTACGACGTCGAGTTCATCATAATTGCTGCATGCTCCCACGACGTCATCCTGGGATGGGATTTTCTCTCCCGCCACGACGCCATAATTCACTGCGCACCAGCCGCCCTAAAACTCTCACCGTTCTCACATTTGACGCGGACAGACAGTCCATCGGCATTCACCAAGACCCTCGTCAAAGACGATACCAAAGTTCCTCCAAACTCGTCGACGGCTGTGCCAGTTTACTGCGCCGGTCTCTGCGACACAATTGCACTCATTTCCCCATCTGACCGCGTTTGCACTAGGAAAGGGTTGCTGGTACCTTTCGCGACCGTGCAAGTCACTCAGGGTAGCACCGCTATTTTTGTTACCAACCCATCCCCGCACATTGTTACGTTGGTGCGAGGGGAATGTCTCGGCAGAGTGGAGCCCCTCGAGACGCACAAGTTCTGGACGCACCCGATGACTCGCACTGCACCAGTTTCCGTACCATCAGTGCCGTTTCCTCGTCTGATTCCTCACCCGCGGATGTATTTGGTCCCTCCATTGCTGACAACCTTACGTCGGTCCAGCGTTCCCAGCTTCTGTGCCTGTTGGAAGAATTTCGTTCTTCTTTCGATGTCGGGCAAATTTCTCTCGGCCGCACGTCCACTGTTACGCATCGCATCGACACTGGCGCCCAACCCCCACTGCGGCAACGTCCATATCGCGTGTCTGCCACAGAACGTTGGGTAATTAATGAGCAAGTGGACGATATGCTTCGACGCGACGTTATTCGACCCTCGGACAGCCCGTGGGCGTCTCCTGTTGTTCTCGTTGCCAAGAAGGACGGTTCTATGCGCTTCTGTGTGGACTACCGAAGGCTCAACAAGATCACTCGGAAGGATGTTTATCCACTGCGACGAATCGACGACGCGATTGACAGCCTCCAAGGAGCAGAATACTTTTCATCTCTCGATTTGCGCTCGGGGTACTGGCAAGTACCCATGGCTGATGACGCTCGACCGAAGACAGCCTTTGTCACGCCCGACGGCTTGTACGAGTTCAACGTCATGCCGTTTGGTCTGTGCAATGCGCCCCCGACCTTCGAGCGCATGATGGACACCGTTCTGCGCCACTTGAAATGGCACACTTGCTTGTGTTACCTGAACGACGTCGTCGTTTTCGCTCCGGACTTCTCCACAATCTTCAACGTCTGCGGCATGTTATGACGCGTTTGACCAACGCCGGCCTCCAACTGAACCTGAAGAAGTGCCGATTTGCAGCACGGCAGCTGACAATCTTAGGCTACGTCGTGTCCAAGGACGGAATCCTTCCCGATCCGGCCAAGCTTCGGGCCGTGGCCGAATTTCCCAAACCTACGTCCGTCAAAGAACTGCGCAGTTTCGTAGGACTGTGCTCCTATTTTCGATGTTTCATACGCAACTTTGCCACCATCATATCGCCGCTGACGAAGCTCCTTGGAAGTAACGGGCCCCTACATTCGTGGTCGTCCGAATGCGACGACGCGTTCGCAAAGCTCCGTCGTTTGTTGACGTCTCCTCCCATACTACGCCACTACGACCCTACGGCCCCAACGGAGGTACACACGGACGCCAGCGGTGTAGGCCTCGGTGCTGTTCTTGCGCAACGCAAACCAGGGTTCCCCGAATATGTCGTCGCCTACGCAAGTCGTACGCTTACTAGAGCCGAGACCAATTACACTGTCACGGAAAAAGAGTGCCTGGCGATCATCTGGGCCCTTACAAAATTCCGACCTTATTAGTATGGTCGCCCATTTGATGTCGTCACCGATAACCACGCACTATGCTGGCTGTCGTCATTGAAGGATCCCTCGGGCCGTCTCGCCCGTTGGGCACTTCGCCTGCAAGACTACGACATCCGCGTGCTGTACCGCAACGGACGTCAGCATGCTGACGCCGACGCCCTCTCGCGCTCCCCCTTGCCTGACGACAATGCCTCCTGCTCAGTGTCTCACACTGCTGTTTCTTCTATCACTGTTCACACCATCGCTACCGAGCAGCGCAAGGATAAATGGATCGCTTCGCTAATAGACTTGCTCACTGATCCGTCGACAACACCAACCACTCGCGCGTTGCGTCGTCAAGCCCACCATTTCGCCATTCGTGACGACCTACTGCACCGACGCAATTACAACGCCGACGGCCGCCAGTGGCTACTTGTGATACCCCGAAGTCTGCGTGCTGAAATATGCGAGTCCTTCCACTCTGATCCGCAATGCGCGCACTCTGGGGTATCCAAAACTTACCACCGCATTCGACAACGATACTTCTGGCGAGGGATGTACCGCTACGTGCAGAAGTTCGTCCGCTCCTGCCTCGATTGCCAACGCCGAAAACCTTCAACGCATGTGTCAGCAGTCGGTCTACAACCATTACCTTGCCCTAACCGTCCGTTTGGGCGCGTGGGCATCGATTTGTATGGACCACTTCCTCTGACGTCGGCTGGTAACCGTTGGGCCATCGTCGCCGTTGACCATCTAACGCGATACGCCGAAACCGCTGCCCTCCCAGCGGCTACAGCGCGTGATGTTGCCTCCTTCCTGCTACACCGATTCATGCTGCGTCACGGTCCACCCCAGGAGCTTCTCAGCGATCGAGGCCGTGTCTTCTTGTCGGAAGTCGTCGAAGCCATTCTCAAAAAGTGCCATGCTGTTCATCGCAAAACTACTGCTTACCACCCGCAGACGAATGGCCTAACCGAACGCTTCAACCGCACGCTCGGCGACATGCTCTCGATGTACGTCGCCGCCGATCATACAAATTGGGATGCCATTCTGCCCTTCGTCACCTACGCCTATAATACCGCCCCTCAGAGCACTACTGGTTTTTCACCCTTCTTCCTGTTGTACGGAAGGCACCCGTTGGACACCATTGACACAATACTACCCTACAAGCCGGATCCATCTGATTGTGCACCCATTTCCGACGCAGCCAGGCTTGCTGAAGAGTGTCGCGAGCTTGCAAAGGCCTTTACAACGCACCAACAAGAGCGGCAGAAGAGCCTTCGCGGTGGCACCACCACTTCTGAGTCCACGTTCCTCCCCGGAGCGCTCGTATGGCTCTCTGTCCCTACCACTGCAGCCGGCCTCTCTTCGAAACTACTGCCGAAATACGAAGGCCCCTACCGGGTCGTCGAGCGCACATCCCCGGTCAACTACCTGATCGAACCCATCGAACCAGCTTCGGACATGCGCCGTCGAGGGCGCGACATAGTCAACATGGAGCGCCTCAAGGCCTACTATGACCCACTCATAGTAACGAGCTGTTAGGTCGCCGGACGGCTCCCTTTTCGTACCCGGGGTAATTGTGGCGAAGCAATTGGTACTGCTTAACGGTTGCGCTCTCCAGCGGCTCCTAGTGGGTCGTCCTCTTCTAAACGCCGCTCGCGCTCGGAGCCCGTGCTTTTGCCTTGGCTGTCGCCATAGTGCATGGTCGCCGAGCGCCGTCTAATAAACAGCGTAACAATCTATATATATATATATATATATATATATATATATATATATATATATATATATATATATATATATATATATATATATATATATATATATATATATATAGTTCAAAAAAATCAAGCACGTAGGAAAAATTGTTGGTACCGCAATATAAAATGTGCAGTAACGTATCATAGCACTGTTAATGGCTGACAAGCGGTTGTTAAAAGCACGTGGGGACACAGTGCGCGTGATAGGACAAGAAAAAACGAGAATACACGCGTGCGCACTTGCGACAAAACGAATAAAAGAGTAAAAAATCATTAACAATGAGTAAAAAATGATGAAGCCACATAACGTGTGTGTCACCCGCACAGACATCAATAGCCCGTCATAGGTACAACTGCGAGCAAGTTATCGATAAACATAAACGCGGGTGTAACATCTTGTCATGATCCGACAAGGCTCAAACAGGGAACTAATCTATCTGCGTGAAAGCATAGCGGCAATAATAGCGGGTGTAGTCAAGAGTGTTTAGGAAACTAAATGGGTAAAAATGAAAGTTTGCCAGCGCTTTCATTCATACCACAAGTGACGGCTTTAAACTTATAGATTAAATACGATTCTCGAAGCTCTCTTTCATGGTGGGAACGGAAACCAGACTGAAGGATTGTAGCTGTAATATTATCAAATGAGTGGCCCGGAATGTGCACGTGTTTTGATAGCGGAAGGTTAGGAATGGTGGCAGCATGACACTTGTGGTTGTTGAACCGATATCTGAAGGGCGTTTCGGTTTGTTCAATGTACTGTAATTTGCAGACGGAACATTCGAGCAAATAGATGCAACTGTAAGTGTCAGACGTAAAATTTCCTTTAATTTTATAGAAGAAATCAGAAGCAGTGCTTTTAGCAATGTGTGACGTCGTCATATGCGCGCAAACCTTGCATCGTGGTTTTTTGCAAGGTCGACAACCGACATTATCGGGAACCCTTGTTTTAGATGAAGTTAGGATGTCATGAAGATTGCGAGACCGTCTGAAGTCTACCCGAGGTGGCAATGGAAAGATTACTTTAAAATGAGCACTCCGTGCTAGTATGTTGAAATGTTTTTTGAGAATTGAGGAAACGTTTGGCACCGATGCTGAGTGTGTTAGAACTAGATTACTTTGTGCCTGAACGGATGGTTGCTTTTTAGCGCTGAACAAATCGTTGCGATTCAGCGCATCGGCTCTTTTGATGGCATCCTCAACAATGCGGGGTGGGTATTCCTGCTGGATCAAAGATTCGCGGAGTTGTACGCAGTTTGCATAAAAGTCTGACTGCTCAGAGCAAATTCTCTTAAAGCGGAGCGCCTGACTGTACGGTATACTGGTTTTCCAATGTTTTACATGTGAACTTTTAAAGTGAAGATAACGGTGCCTGTCTGTAGGTTTCCTGTAAAGCCTAGTGGTTGGTTTGTTGTCAGAGATGCAAACTGTGACGTCCAGAAAGTTAACGGTAGAACGAGAGTATTCATGCGAAAACGAAATAGTTTGGTGACAGTGTTGAAATCAGCTATAAAAGATAAAAGTTCATTTTCACCATGGGGCCAGACAAAAAAAATGTCATCTATAAATCGCTTATAATAAAGAGGATTTAACGCGCGATTTCTTATAAAGTCATTTTCCAGAACAGACATGAAAAGGCTAGCGTAATTAGGTCCAATGCGAGTGCCCATTGATGTTGCACGTACTTCAAGGTAGTGGGAGCCATCAAATTCAAAATTATTAAGCTGTAAGATTAATTTCTATAAGGTAGCTAATGTATCACTTCCAATGGGCTTTTCATCAGACAGTTCTTCGTACGCTTGAATTACTGCCTTGATGCCATCGCTATGGGGTATATTGGTATACAGTGAAACCACATCTAATGTCACGAGCACGGAATGAGTGTATATATATATATATATATATATATATATATATATATATATATATATATATATATATATATATATATATATATATATATATATATATATATATATATATATATATATATATATATATATATTTGCGATTCGGCTTGTGCTTATGATCTGGCACAATCCGTTCGGCGAGAACTGAGGCCATGGACATGCACGCGGATTTGCGTTCAGTTCTACCCGAAATTGTGCCTTGGTTACGGTTTCCGGTTCCTGCTCGGACTCAGTTCTACACCCTGGAGATATATTGCTCTCCAGTTATGAAATGCACACTGTGAACGAGGGAGCGTGCAACGAGCATGACTATCGCCAAAACATGGTGGGAAACACTTGAATGATTTCAGAAATAAGCACGTTTTGGGGTCATCATTATCATTTTTATGGTGCATAGGTAAAGTTGCAGTGACATGCACCGTTCGCTGTGAGCGTTCGCTATCTTGCATCGATCATCCTGATGAATACAACGACCCCTAGTGAAACCAGCATAAAATTTCCCTCTACAACTGTACGAAAGCGGCTGAATGTTCAAGCAGGAATAATTTGTAGGGTTTTGAAGAATACATTTTTCAGGCAAGATGAATCCGTCATTTAATAGGCCGGCTTTCTTTTCGACGGATTCTTGAGTGCACGCTAGCTGAATTATGTGACTGCGTTTAAGCGATTTGATCGTCGCAATGGATATCCCCGGCCTTTTTTCAAACCATCATTTCGTTTTGAGACTCTGTGATTTACAGGCTTTTAATAGGCTGACCAGATGGTGAGCTTTTTGAGCATCCACTTCAGAAATGCAAACGTTTTACACAGTGAATACCTCAATACGACGTTCTATAGGTGTGCACTACTTGGACGGCAGTAATAACTTTTATCTAACCGGCTTCTCCTGCCAGCGGACCTTTTCTTACGCAATGTAATTCTTTTTGCAGAATTACCCGCCGATTACCCAGGGAGGCCCTTCGATCAAAGTGGAGCCAAAGTACTATAGACGAGACTAGCGCGTCCTGGTGACCATGGCTACGAAGGATGGGGTCTGTGAAGTGATCAGCGCTACGACAATACAGCTGAACGAAAATGCGAGTTGTTGGCAGAGCTGTGCAAACCTGTACTCGTTCACAAATTTCGTCTTTTTATCCATATCTGACATGAGTGTCTCGTAAATAAAACCGTGAGATTTTGAAAATTTGCGAGACTTGAATGGAGCGAATTATTCAGCGTGACGCAAGAAGGCACACGCAAGCGCTGGGCTCAAGAGTTTCGGCAATTTCGCCGCATGTTATGAAAGCATTGAACACTATTGACATTGCCCATTATGCAGAAAGCTAAGTAATGCTCAACTGTCTCGGAAGAGAACAACGCTTCGCAATAAGTAGCGAGGCTCAGAAGGACAGTAAGCTGAGCTGTCGGATTGAAGCTAAATTAAGTTGGCGTGCAGGCACGGAGATCACACAAATCCAACTAAGAACTGAAAGAGTGCAGAAGAAAGTGGTGACAAAAACACACTCGAGACTAGTTTCTTCTTTATGACCGTTAATGGGCGGCTGGCTGAGGAAGAGAGAAAAGGAGATGTTCGTTTTTAGATGCGCCAACATATGTCCCATAGAGAAGCGTGCACCCTTGTCAAAAACAAGATGGCTCACGCTGGTGCAGTGAAGCGACGGCACAATTAGGCCGAACGACTGCATCAATTCCCGACCGATACACAGTGTTCGTCACTGATAGTCACAGAAAACGGTCCCGCTGAGCTTAATATGTAACAATATGACAATAAAACGAAGCAGACAAACACATGGTGATGACAAGCTCGCAAAACGGAACGCCGCAATTCGCACATTTCGGTTGGCCAGCGAGAGGGCGTTTAATATAGATGTACTGGAGCACTGTAAAAGAGTTCTCACCTGACCACTGCATGTAAGGCTCGCTGTTCGCGAGGCATCAGACAGTGCATTGTTATATCCACGCGTTTCAGCACCGACATAACGCATTACCGATACAACAGGGCATAGCCTCGGTAGATAGACGTTCACAATACGTAAGTAAATGAAGGTGTGGCGGCGCTACAGCCCTGATGTAGGTGATAGCTGGCGCCACTTGGATGGAATCGATGCCACTACGAAAGCTTGATATTTCCGAGGTGGCGCAAGACGGAACTATGGAAGAGACATTTGATGGTGAGTTGGCGAGTTAACATATTGTCGCGGTGCAACGCGACCAAAAAAAAAAGACACCTTGAGACAGCGAAACAGCGTGTTCAAGTCGGCTGAATAGGGAAACCGTCTTTTCAGCCTTGAATATCCACAGCCCCACTACGGTGTCCGTTAAATCCCCCCATCGTCGTTGTCGTCCACATGTAGTATACACGCGTCATTTGTCTCTCCCTCAAAGAGCATCGCCCCGATGCTAAATCAGAAATGGTTTTTTTTAAGGCTCGAACAGTCACTCGCTGACATTTAACTTCATGCGCACAACATGCACGAGTTCCGGACGTTGCTGGCGACGCCTTGTACAAAAGGGACTGTCGGGAACGACTTCGTAAGTGACATCACTCAGTCGTCGCAGTACTCGGTGTGGTATCGCCTTAACAGCTTTTCAGATAGTCCTCTTTTCCGTATGGGCGTCCAAACCCATACTCTGTCGCCGACTTGGTAAACGACAGTTCTACGGTGAACACTGTAGCGGCCTGCGTCGTAGTCTTGCTGCTGGCGGATCCGCAAGCGTGCAAGTTGTCTACCTTCTTCCGCGCGTTCCGTAAACACTTCGGCGTCCGTGTCAAAGTCGTCACATGCGTGTGGTAACATAGCATCCAACCTAGTCCGTACCTCCCGGCCGTGAAAGAGGCTGAACGGAGTCATGCGAATAGTTTCCTGCTTGGCCGTGTTGTATGCAAACGTGATATAAGGCAATATTTCGTGTCAATTTTTGTGATCAACATCTACGTACATTGAAAGCATGTCTTCAATCGTTTTGTTTAGACGCTCTGTCAGCCCGTTCGTTTGTGGGTGGTAGGCGGTGGTCTTACGATGAGTTGTTCCACTCAGCTCCAATATATCATGATAACACATGATAACACATCGAAGTACTGTTGCCGCTGTCGTCGTGTAGCTATCACTTTGCCACACTGACTAGTGATTCTGAAGCCACATAATATTGAATGGTGTAATTATGGAGTTGGTTAAGTTCAAGTTACCACAACTTCTTCCACTGCCATCTATACGACCCTCCACTGGCATCTAGCGCCGCCTCACGACAGCGTGCCATAGACAACCCTCGTTTGCCCCCCTCTGCTGTCTCTATTTTTCACGGTTGCTATGGGGACAGAGCAGTTGGGAGGTAGACTCCCCCCCCCCCCCCCCCCCCCATGGATTTACGAACGCTCAGGGACATTAACGACCGCCCGAGTGATGATTCGTACCATATCCAGGGGGGGGGGTTACAGGGCTACCTGGCGACGCATTGCCAAAGTCGTGGATGCACGCCTGAATTTGAAAAATGTGCCGTGATCTATACTCATGCCGACCAGAAAACTAGAAAAATATTAGAAGCGTCAGAAATGGCCAAAGCAGATCACAAGTGTGTTAGTGTGCCGCCTATTGCCCCGTCTAAGTAAGAATTGTGCTATCTAGGAGTAGCACGTGATAGCGACAGGTCAATTATTCTGTACGAGTTTTCAGTTTTCAACGTAACTGATGCTTTTATCTTGTTCCATGATTAGTTATCACATTAGGATGGCTTTATCTGTGGAAGTGGAGTGGCGAGCGGTTACCATTATAAAAACGTGTCCGAACAAAAAAATTCTGTTGGAAGGTACCGCTTGTGTTTTTCGCGTTCTTTTCGACCCTTATTCTGGAAATTTTTCGCGTTCAAAACAAATCATGGTTATGCAGTTTTTATGATACCACAAGAAAGCGCAAGAGGCGGCACAACGTTGGCTGAAGAAATTTCCTTCCGTCAAAGTATTCCTGTTTGCGAGGCTTTTCTTATGCTCATATGCCCTAATGCTACATTTCTTTAAAATACGGCGCCCTGATAATCATGATTTTAGCTACGGCAATGCGTACGTGGAAGAAACATGAGGTTTTAATCAGTATGCTGAATAATCTCATGGAGCTACATATCACGTCGCCCGTCGTCGACTGTTACTCAGTCGAAATTCTTACAAGAACAGAAATTTGGCCGAGCTTGTAGATGTTCATGCCTGAACAAGCAGCACAATAAAACGATGACACATAAAGGACCAAGAAGACCAGACGAGAAATTCTGCTTTTTGCTGGGAAAAATAATCCGCGAACATGGAACTTCTGTATTAATGACTGTTATGATCCCCTGCCGGTTTTCTGGAAAACTAAATAGCGGCTTATACAGGATATACACTTTCCAGCTGACCTGAAAGTGTGCATCACTCACTTACATCCAATGAATGCAGACTCTTAAAAAATTAATAACAAGCACATCACAACGTCTTGACACAGCCGTTCGTTGGAAGGCATGCTATAGGGCTGTTTGCCGCTTCGTTCTTGGGCTGTACCCATAGAGAAAGAAGTACTTGAGGAAGAGAAACTGCTCGGCCGCCGCAGCGCGCGAGGGCGGCGCGATAGCGTCACGGAGGAAATGCGGTTTTCGCCGCAGCACAACAGACAACGCTTCCGGCGTGTTGCCATCGTTTACATGCTCTTCTATAGGCGCGACGCATAAAAATCGTGATACCGCCTCGTACATTGTTAAATGTCCAGGATTTCTGTTTGTAACATGAATAACAACAGATGTGACATCAGATGTGACAGATATTTTAGCTGCAGTTACAATAGATACTGCCCGAATTATGGGCCGTACAGCGCTTGAAACGAGCCGCTAGTTGTGGCCCCTGAGCAGACGACGTCTTCCGCATGCATGGACTCCTCGCTCCTAGCTCGCAAGTTGCGCGCACACTTGCGTAGGTGGCCTTGGGAGGGAAAGTTACCAATTCGTGCGAGCAAGCTGTAGCGCATTCCTTCGCTATTTACAGGCTTTCTGTCTCTTTAGCGCGCTTCACGTTGTGCCAGCGGCGCTTACTTCTCGATCTTTGCGCGCGATTTTCACGCCGCAACAAAGGCACGGAGAAAGAAGTATTGCTCCGTGAACAAAGAAGAGCAGTCTGCAGACTTCCACCAGTGCTCCTTTAGGGTTGGCCGGAAATGTGTGGAGCCGAACTGCAACAGTGGGTACGCATCCTGCAAGAAGGAGAAGGTAATTACCTTCAAAGTTCATAGTGACCCGGTACTTCTTATCAAATCTTCATTAGCGAGCAAAGGTGGCCCCTTCACTTCCAGGTTCATGCTTCTACTGTACTCTTTCATCTCTACCATTTCTCTCTTTGCCTCTTTCAGCTCCCTTTTTAGCTGCTCATTTTCTCGTTTACGTTGCTGATTTTCAGCCTCGACCACAGTGAGTTCGCGACGGAAAGCATCGACCTCTTTCTTAAATTCTTCAAAGCCGTGAAAAGAACAAAACAAATGTTATCATAAAGTTCACGACTCAGTCTGCACGAGACAGAGTTATCTCTGCAACGCGACACGCCAGGGTAAACACTGGCACTTTGGGCTTTGAGTAGCCCTGTTTATATCAACGAGCACCTGTACGCTGAGATGAAGCGACTGTTGGCCAAAGCTCGACTACTGAGGCGTGAAAAAGAATGGAAGTTTGCTTGGGTATCGCAGGGGAAGATCATGCGCAAATCTGAGCGAACGTTTGTCCTACATATTGCTTGTGATGCTGACCTGGACAGGGTTACTTAGGTGCCTTTTACTCATGGTTGAGCTTGCTGTTCTTATGCCCACTGAGACAATGGTGTCAAAGAATAGGAATATGCTCTAGTTCCTCTTCGTTTATCTCACTTTTTACGGGATAACTAAACGCATATTTATTCGAAAAGCCAATTACATTTACCCAACCTATTGTAGATTTGACCTTAGCCTTTATGCCTGTTCTCCATGTACTGCACTCTGGCGGGCTAAACGAAGCACGGGTTCTGTTCACCCTTTTCATCAGTAACGTTTTTTTAATATTTTAAAGCATGTTGTGTACTTGTGTTGATTTTATGTAGTCATCCTTGCAGCAGTCTTGCTGTTAGGGGCACTATCCCTAAGGAGCTAGGCTTCGTAACATTCTCTTCAAAAGTTGGTTTTCTACATATAGTGTTATTTGCCTTTCTACTTATGCCACTGTTCTTTTTTTTTCCCCTGCAATGTTCATTTTTGGCTTTTATTGAACATTCGGCTTCAAAATGGCTGTGAAGTGTACTAGTCTCTCTGAATTAAGTGCTGTTTTGGCGGATAAGTGTGTATCGACTCTCAGTTTTCTACATTTGAATATACAGTCAGCCCGTTTTAAAGAGGACTAGTTTTGCAGTTTTTTTTATGAATTTATGCTTGAGTTTTTGGTCATTATGCTAAGTGAAACTTGGTACTGCAATGAGGCCGATGTTGGGAATATAGATGGGTACAACGTGGTTCACATGAACAGAAAAAGAAGGTGAGGTGGTGTATGCATATATGTTGAAGCTAGGAGTATGTTGATGAATGGTCTCGAAGTTGTCAAGATTTTCAAATCACGTGTTTAAATTTTCAAGAACTTTCGTTACTGATTTCTATTGATTACGTCAGGGTAGCATCAATAGCTTTTTTTTTCAATTCCTAGACGAATACTTTAGGTTCATAAATGAAAACAATTATACTTTAGCACTTGCAGGTGATTTGAACATCGACATGCTCATAACCTCCAACAAACAAACTTACCTTTCCAACTTGCTTCTTTCGTACAGCCTTTCGAATGCTCTAACTAACCCAACATGCGTTACAGCCACTACAGCGGCTTTGAGAGATCTATTTATAACAAACTCTGCTGATGTACTGCACCATGGTACGGTTAGTATTAGGATTAGTGACCATTTGCCAAACTATCTAACTACTGGTAGAGCATCGGACGCGCTATTCGAAGGTCGCAGATTCGGTCCCTGCCGGCAGCAAGTTATCTTTTCGTCCACTTTACTTTCTTCACATTTATATCCTAATTACTACAAATAACATCCCCTATACTTTCCGTGGTATTAGTATTGTCTGTTAGTTATCGCTAATATTGTGTCTAACGAAGGAAAAAGTGGAAATATTGCGTCAAGCTGGAAGGTCTGCCAAACTTGAAGTAGACAATAAATATTAAAAGTGCATAAAGCTTGTTGACAACGTACCTGCGCAACAGAAAAGCGATTTAAGACAAAGCCAAATCTTTCTACGGTGACAGGAAAAGACTGGCAAATGAGTCAGATCTAGAGATGCTGAACCAAATTAATAATAATAACATCTGGGGTTTCACGTCCCAAAGCCAGGATATGATTATGAGAGACGCCGTAGTGGAGGGCTCCGGAAATTTCGACCACCTGGGGTTCTTTAATGTGCACATAGACATAAGTACACGGGCCTCAGACATTTTCGCCTCCATTGAAAATGCAGCCGCCGCGGCCGGGATTCGATCCCGCGACCATCGGGTGGAGCGCCATAACCACTAGACCACCGTGGCGGGGCATATTCCCAGAGTTCCCTCGGTTTATCCCCGAGCGCAAACTTTCATGAGCGATACAGAACTTTGTCTATGTCAAGACAGGCTGAAAGCATGTTAAGAAATCAAAAAACTTACCCCAGTTTGAATAGTAAGGAGTAGCGTTTATTTCATACAAAAGAAAACAGAAAGGAAGGGTACTGCACATAAAATAATGTATCTTTGAAAAAACTGACAGATCCCTCTGCAAATTCGATCTGAACATTTAGAGATATGTATAATAAAAATGAGGTGCATACAGAATAAAATGTTTTCGCACACGCACTATTTCTATCAATTGAAAGAAACCTCATAGGCCCTGACTTCCACAAGTGAGATTCTCTCTCAGCAGTTGGAAGGTCAACCTCAGCCGTCCTGACATTCTCAAAATCACTGCTTTAGAGTTTATTTTGATGAGGGACACATGCATTTTGACACGAGGCTCTCTCAAAAGAAAGGTGCTAGACATCCCGGCTTGCCTTTACCAAGCTGCACTTTCTTGGCTTTTGCTGATCACTAAAACATGTCGCGGCAGCAGGGTACCATGTGTGCGTCATGACAATATTGAGACACCACATCACGCTGAAAAATACCCTTTCCTGCATGCTCGGGTTGGATGTCACAAGCCATTCTTTAAGCAGATGAAAACTGTGCAGAACCTAAGGCCACTAGTTCGGCTTTCGTCAGAACGGCAGCCAGAGGTTCGCTTGCCAGCATCATGTCCCGGCTCCGGTCTCAGGAAGTTGGTGTCTCTCACTTTCAGCGTAAGTTGTCACCGCTCTTCTTCCCATATTGCTGAACAAAAGCTGCTTCCCCGTTCACGGTACTTTCAACGGGCCTCAACCAAGCTGCAAACTCAATGTTTCGGATTCGTTTTGCCCTGGACAAAAGTGCACCTTAGCGCTGTCATACTAGTCACATCAAACACCACTGCAGTGACTAAGTCGGTTCACAACGACGTCACAAAATCTGGACACAAATCGTTATTTTGTACTTCTGTCAGCATCGGCAGACCACGGCAGTGTGCGGAGCGACATTGCCCTTCTGCTAAGCCGCCTGCGTCACCTTATGCGACCCCCTGAGGCAGCAATACACGAAGCTTCCACTAGGCTGTAGGAAGAGTTCGCTTGGCATTGGACAACCGAACAAAAAATGTCCCTTCGACAGAGAGAATTTGCATACGTCCAATCAAACACTTCTCGAGCGTTTAAGACAGTTCACTTCTATATAGACGCATGCTTGTGTCGAGGCCAGTACATTGAATTTCCTGGCAAACTTCGCCAAGGAATATGACGCCGCTGCTCAGCCATAATGTATTGTTTTAGGTAGTAATGACAAACCTCCTAAAGGAATACTGAAACAATTTTGAGGCATCACAAAAGGGACATTTATTGCTTCGTTGACCCATAATGTAAACGCTCTCCGCACACCGGAGCCAGGAAGCATGTATAACATCATTTACTTTGATTTTCAAGCATCTGCAAGACAATCCAACCGCAATGGACATTATCATGAGGAGCCAACACAGTTTTGCCAACTCTGCATCCTGGATGCGGCCTAAATGGCTGCCAGAGCTGCTGGATGTCAATTCACCATTCATTGTTTACGTGCAACTAACAGCAAACTGCAGATTGCTGCAAGAATGTCAGGAGTTGTTGTCCCCATGTGACTTAGACCTACGTCATACTGTGTTTACACGTCACTGGATACCTCCATATCGAAACAGAAAGTGGCTTTTTAAGGAAGTGGTATTAAAAATATATTGAATGCGTTCCGAGCAACCACAACACACTTTTTGGCGTTCTTGACAACAGTACTTTCACTAAGAGCAACAATATGAGAATTTCTAAAATTCGTGTCATTACTCCTTAGAAGGTGCCTCGCAACACTTTTGCAAGTACAGTAATCCGTCGTTACAACCAAGTCAGTGGGACGGCGAAAACATTCGTTTTATGCGGCATTTCGATACAAGCGCTCACTCGAGAAAAGCTAAAGCAGTCGAGCTTTAATTGCGCCACAACTGCGAAGAAGCCAAAACGCAGTGTATTCAGTGAAGCAAAACTTTATTCAGGGCCAAAAAAAGCTTTGGCTGTTCTTGCCGGGTTGGGGATGCGTGGCGAACGCTCGGAGCGATCGGACGCATTGCACATCGCCTCCAGAGTCTTTCGGCTTTTTCGCTGCGACGAATGCTTACCGACAAATAGTTTATGTACGAGTGGGTGCATGAAGTTATTAGGAACGCGCGGATACCACACTCGACGCTGGATTTCTCAAGATTCTCCCAGGAGAGTGTTTACCCGGCCAACGCCGCTCGCCGCCCTGAGCCTAGCTGGCTCAGCGCGCGTTCGGCTCCTTGTCGAGGCCTTGCGCCGCACCTGTCGCTACTCCCATCGTCGTACCCCTGCCGCCCACCGGCATGCAGTGCGTCGTAGAAGGTCATACCATCTCTGAAGAGGACTGGTCGGACGACTCGTGGCAGTCGCCCGGCTATCGTGCCCAGGAACGACGCCGACGAGAACTTCAAAACTAAGGCAAGCTCGATCTTCAACTGAGTGCGTCGGACAATGCCCGCGCCGCTGTGCCGGAACGCCAACACCAGATTAAGCCACGTCCGCCTCCATTACGCCGGCGTGCACCACTTCCCCGATTGCCGCAAGACACCATCCATATTGTAGGACGGCCAAGAACACCCATCGACTTGACGAAAGTGCCACCGTGGCAATGGCATGACGCCCTGCTAAAGGCAGCGTCGCTGCCGGATCAGCCACCCGCAAGTCGGGATCGTCTTCGGACGCACCCCACCAATAATCCTTTACACTGAGTGTCATCGACTCACAACACGCCCAGGCCTACCTCCGCGTGAAGTCTATTAACGTGGGCACTGATACCATCGAGCTGCATGTCTACGCCCCTCCTCCGGATGACGCCGTACGAGGCATAATGTTCCATGCATACGATGACTTCTCGGACAATGAAATACTGGCGGACCTACAAGCCAGCAACCCCGACATGCCTATTGTGAGTGGAAGACGCATGGGCCAAACTAGGCACATTGTGGTCGCACTCACGACCAAGAATCTTCCCAAGTGGATATTCTACCACGGCACCGACATCAGGCTCTATCCGTTCTACAACAGCAGGGTGGAAGCATGCTTCAACTGCCGCAAGGTCGGCCATCGCATGGATGTTTGCCCGCTGCCACGTAAGCAGCGGTGCCGCCGCTGCGGCGAGGAACACCCTCCACGAGGAGAAGGCGAGAAACCCAAGTGCACGTCGCGCTGCATCGTTTGCTTTGGTGCACACAACACCGGCAGCTCAAACTGCAAGTATCGCTTTGTCAAGAAAGCGCCACCCACCCCGCAATTGAAGCAAGAAGCCCAAGAACCTACATAGAACACCCGAGGCAACCCGTCCCACAGCGGCACCTCCAGCAGCCGCTCAACATCCCCTCGAGACCATTCTCCATCTTTTCCACCACCCGGGACCAGCAGCAGCCAGCACAAGGCCCAGAGCGCAGGCCCCGATCCCAGACCCGGCGCGTGAGGTCCCGCTCAGCCCAACGCCGACACAGCAAATCTCGATCTCGCTCACCGTATGCAGCTTTTCTGGACACCAGTGGCCTAGTTCGCGTGAACGACACCACGTGGCGTATCGACCTTAAAGGGACCGACAACCAACTTTTGTGGTACCAGTTTTCTTGGGTGCAATGGGAAGCTTACCGGTCAGAGCTTCTAATCACGGAGTGGTAACGCGGAGAACGCCGTAAAACATTTGTAATCAGAGTTTTTCGATCTGCAGCGATTATGCAGTCTTAATATCACATGCTGCAAACAGTGAGAGGTGAGCGCGATAGCGATTATACGCCAGCAATGGTGACAAGTTGTGCCCTAAGTACGAAAAGGCAATGTTACGTTTGCAAAGCCCGCGGTGCCGCGACTACTGCTTTCTAGCCTATTAAATTATTTTACAATAGTTATAGCGTTTTTCTGGGGCTTCTTATATAAGTACTTTGGCCGTACACAGGTCGCTTTATCACATTTTAGTCAAGCCAAGCCAAGCTAAGCCTTCGAAAACGAAACAAGTGGTAGGATACACTAGCAGTGCTGTTCATGAAGTGGTAGCAATCCTCCATAACAACATTAAGTCGATGGCATTTTGCGAGCAGCAGCGAAAACTCGCGTGCTACTCTTCAAAAGTCCGATACGACGAGAACAGACGAGAGTCGAGCTACGCGGGAAACGCCGCCGGACGCCGCGCGCATGCGCCGCAGCCTCCGTTTCACTGGAAGCCACGAAAGCAGCGCCGCATCTCATGCTTTACTTCTTTTACCTTAGAAACAAACGGTAATTGACAATAACATACATATTCAAATTTTCAGCCCTCGTTCTGGTGCGTGTAAAAGCATTAGACTACGTACAACAAAGCGCTTAAGACTGCATACGTCTGGTTCATGGCGCTCGCGCTAGGCTGCGCGACATACCGGTTTTTGTTACTTTTAAACGCGATTTAAAAATGTAAATCCTACTCAGATCGCGAAAAGTATTCTGGAATCTGTCACTATAATTCACTGCCTTTTCATTTCCACCAGGATATAATCACCCGTTCTGGCCAGTTGTCGGTCTCTTTAAAGAATTCAAAAAGTCCCGCCAAGACGTATGCAGTGACGCGGCACTAAATAAAAGAGAATCAAAAGAAACGGTACACACGCCCCGACACTGTCGCTTCACCTCAGTGCGCAGAAAAGAGAGTGCTGTGTGTCGGCGTTATCTCGACGGCGACGACTGGCAATGAATCGGCAGTTTTTCTAGACGTACCGTGCCAAATGTCTGGCCCACGGTGGTCTGGCCGTTATAGACGCACCCGCGATGCATCAAGAGAATCGTGTCTTTTTTATTTGTTTGTTTGGTTAGTTTCTTGCGCTGCCGTACAGGTGAGCTTTTGGAGCAGCATGCTGCTTTCCGAGTTTCTTTTTGAGCTAGTTGGAACCATTATGTTTGGGTACGAACAGGATATTGTGGTTGCATAATAACCGAATTTCCTTTGGTGTACCACTTAGGTGTTGCTCATTTGCTCCTTGCGTTACCTCAAATTAAAACTGGATAAGTTTGAGAACGCTAGGAATGACAGTAAAAAAAACGAAGTTAAAGATAGTGTTTATTTGTTTTCATTTAGTTCTTATCGAAATGTGGCTGCCACCGCAAGCTTGGCGCCGTCGAAGCGGGTGTGCAAAAATGATACCGTCGTTGAAAGATAATCTTGTACACCGGAAAATGTGCACGTGGTTAGTTTTTTTTTTTTTTGGTTAGGAATGAACGTATAGTAGAACACATACGACCGACGCGTTGTGCAATAACCTCTAGATCTGCCGTCTATCTCGCGCAAAAGAGGCACCTATCTAACCTATTGCATTTTTTTTTTCTTTCTTTCCTTTTTTTTCCCCACAGTCGACCGACTCATATGCTGGAGGTGATTGTCTTAAATCCTGTTGGCGCAGGTGCACCAACAGGTTACTCTAATGGCCTGGAAGCTCTCGTGAAGCTCTCGATTCATGTTCTGTAGGCGCAGTCTCTTTCAACTTAGCACTTCAGCAAGCATAAAGTCGATCATGAATCACCTACTGGCCCAATCTTCCACTTTGATCAGCACAAAGAGTTTCAGAAGAGCGAATTGTGGCATTTTTGCGCTCACAACAATGATTGTTAATGCAACATAATATAGTAACTATTCGTACAATCTCTGAAAACCACTTCTTTATTCTGTATCGCTCCAAATGTAGAACACAAAATGCATTTGACTTGCTCACCGACGGCCGGGTCACAAGAGGCAGCAGAGAAAAGCGAACCCTCAAAGCAGATAAAAGCGAAGACATCGCTTGCCGAAGGCATTGATATCCGGTCAACATCTATCTGATCTGAACAACATTTCTGATGTGAACAACATTCTGCAAGCCTGAAACTAGGAAGGAACCTTCACAAGAATGTGTCCAGCACCACTACGAATTCCGCGTTCCATACCCAGACAAACGACCTTACCGAGCGACTAATCCGAGTACCCAGGAAGACTCGCTCCGTATAATGCGGTAAAGCAGAAAGGAGATACGATGGGGACGTCCACTTCCGGCAGCTGGCATTGCAGTTAATGCATCGTTGCAGACGTCTACTGGTGTGAGGCCGTACATAGACGGTATAAAAAATCTGCCCAAGTTGAAAGCGGTTCTCAGTCTAGATACTCCTGTTTAGCGTCACATTTATGCACATGTTAAGGAACCCAGGTGATTAAAGATTTCGGAAGCCCTCCACTACGGCGTCCCTGAAAATCATGCCGTAATTTTGCAGCGTTAAACATCAAGAATTATTGCTTTGAGCGCCACACGTTAAGAGAGCCGCAGCGTGTGACAGCCGTAACAGTATGCCAGAAGATCGGAGTTGCGACGATGAAAAAAGCCACACAAGCGCAAAAAGAAACAGGCGCTCCTTTGACAACTGCCGCCTACTTGCCCCGGTGTACAACATCGCAGACGCGTTGTGGGTGCGAAAGGGAGGCAGCTGACCGGGCAGGAAGCTACTCGTGAAGTTCGAGGGTGCCACTCCTGTGTCATTATATATCCGGTTTTTCGTCAGTTCTGTCACCCTCTCTCTTTCTTCCCTCTCGCTCTCTCTCTCACACACACACACACACACCACACACACACACACACACACACACACACACACACACACATATATATATATATCCTTGCTAACGGGTTCAGTTGAAGGTTGCGCCTGTCTGTGTCTTTCTCGCCATGCGTCGAAAAAATAGTTGCTCAAGTAGTGGTAAAGCTCGGGGGACCCTTTTTAACACAATCACCACTCACCTAGGATGTCATATCTGGCGCGTAGCATGTTGGATCCAAGCTGTAGACAAGGCCGGCGGAAAGGAAATAACTTCGCAGTGTACGTAGAAAAGTGTGCGCCATTCGAACTTCACTACGCAACGCACACACTGACGCTATAGTATTATATATATATATATATATATATATATATATATATATATATATATATATATATATATATATATATATATATATATATATATATATATATATTATAATATATAGGAAAAAGGTATACGCTTCTAAAAAACTGTTTATTTGGCGACGTTCGATCGGAGGCCGATCTTCATCAGGATGAAATTTACCAGGCTTCGATGCGCTTTTATATCATCGTTCTCCGAGCCGAGAGAAAGAGGAAAAGGTTAGGAAAAAGTACATACAGAAAAAAATAATAGAAAAAAAGAGAAAAGAGAGAGAGAGGTAAGAAACCTGCCGAAATAAGTCGCGAATACGCTTGTGCACATACTTTGACTGACATAAGAATAACACGTGTTTCTTGAAAAAAAAAAAGAAGAAAAAAAAAAGAAAAAAACGTCAACACCCCACGTGCACATACTTTGGCCTACGAAAGTCGCGAATACGCTTGTGCACATGCTTTGACTGACATAAGATTAACACGTGTTTCTTGAAAAAAAGGAAAAAATCGTCAACACCCCACGTGCACACACTTTGGCCTACGAAACACACGTGTTTCCCGAATAAAAGAAAAAAAGAGAAAAGCAGAAAAAAGAAAGAAAACAAAAACTCCGCTGATATCCAAAGATCGTCCAGGTGAGGTACATTCCTGTAGTCACTAGTCGAGTTCCAATGCTTTGAAGCCCCAACACAACATGGGTGTATTCCTCCAGCCCATTGTCACACCTCACGTCTTCGGTTCCCCCCCTCCACATTTGCTCCTGAAGCCTGTGAGGGGATGAAGCTTCACAAGAAGGGATAAGCGCTTAAAGGCAGTCAACTTAATAAAAGTCCGGGAAGACTGTACAAAGGCACATTCACTAAAACATTCACATTTTTAGTGAATGTGCCTTTGTACAGTCTTCCCGGACTTTTATTAAGTTGACTGCCTTTAAGCGCTTATCCCTTCTTGTGAAGCTTCATCCCCTCACAGGCTTCAGGAGCAAATGTGGAGGGGGGGAACCGAAGACTTGAGGTGTGACAATGGGCTGGAGGAAATGCACCCATGTTGTGTTGGGGCTTCAAAGCATTGGAACTCGACTAGTGACTACAGGAATGTACCTCACCTGGACGATCTTGGATATCAGCGGAGTTTTTGTTTTCTTCTTTTTCTGCTTTCTCTTTTTTCTTTTATTCGGGAAACACGTGTGTTTCGTAGGCCAAAGTGTGTGCACGTGGGGTGTTGACGATTTTTTCCTTTTTTTCAAGAAACACGTGTTAATCTTATGTCAGTCAAAGCATGTGCACAAGCGTATTCGCGACTTTCGTAGGCCAAAGTATGTGCACGTGGGGTGTTGACGTTTTTTTCTTTTTTTTTTCAAGAAACACGTGTTATTCTTATGTCAGTCAAAGTATGTGCACAAGCGTATTCGCGACTTATTTCGGCAGGTTTCTTACCTCTCTCTCTCTTTTCTCTTTTTTTCTATTATTTTTTTCTGTATGTACTTTTTCCTAACCTTTTCCTCTTTCTCTCGGCTCGGAGAACGATGATATAAAAGCGCATCGAAGCCTGGTAAATTTCATCCTGATGAAGATCGGCCTCCGATCGAAACGTCGCCAAATAAACAGTTTTTTAGAAGCGTATACCTTTTTCCTAATTATTTTACGGCAACCGAAGACAGACTCTTCATAATCTACGTACCATATATATATATATATATATATATATATATATATATATATATATATATATATATATATATATATATATATAATATATATATTATATATATATAAGTAGGAGAGCGAGACGTGAGTTGGTGCAGTCTGCCGAAGACATCATTACCCGACCATCAACCTCTGCTGTAAATAAACATACTTAAACCTTAACGGTAACAGTTTCGTGGTGGCAGTGCTGGGTAGTACGAGCAAGACGACGGAGCCGCTACCGCTGGGTGTAAGCCGACGCCTCGTTCGACTGCCTCCAACCCTGCCGGAGATCCCGATGTCCAACAACGGCGACCCACAGTCATCTTCGACTCCTCCGTCACGAACAACCGGCGCCTGGATGCGTCAGATATAGCCATGGCCTTTCACAAGAAAACCCGGCTAGAACGTGGAGGACTGGCTCACCCACTACAAGCGTGTGAGGAATTGGAACAGCTGCGATCCCACGGCTCAGCTAGAGTATGTCGCGCTCTTCCTCACAGACACTGCGCTGTTGTGGTTCGAAAACGGCGAAGAATGACTAATGACCTGAGATCCCTTCGCCTCTGAAATCATAGAGTGCTTCGGGGATTCGACCACGAAAAGAAAGCGGGCAGAGCAGACATTGCTTCAGCATGCTCGAATGCTAGATAAAACCTGTACAACGTACAGTACGGTCCACTGTTAGGGTAACCCTCCAATGAGCACCTTTCATTTTGCTGGCCCTTTAACAGCAAGTGGACAGGGAAACATTGTTCATGCCCTGCACGAGTCTCTCAAAAAGAGGCAGAACTGTCAACCACCAGTAGTTTTACGCAAATCTAAGACACTATGTTTTTGCAAGAGAGCGTAATCCAAATATGCCCTGCACGCAAGTGTTCCCTTTAGCAGTGGACCCGTCTGTACATAGAGGTGATCCTCAAGTTGTGAAAGTCGGTGAGTCATCAAATGTCCGAAGAGGACAAAGTTGGGCACCTTCTGAGTGGCGTTGCCGAGGATGTGCACAACTACTTCATCGGCAATGACAGCCTCGCTTTGGTGGCTGACGTCATCAAGCATTGCCGCACATTTGAGACCTTGAAGCTACGCCGTGTCACGCCAAAGTTCGGCCGGTTGGATAACGTGGCAATGGTTGCAAGCGTCGAAGACAGCTACAGTTTCCAGTTTGAACTGACGACAACAGTACGGCAAGTTGTCCGCAAAGAACTCGAACAACACAACAAATCAGTGAACGCCGAACAGCTCGGTTGTGATTATAGCGCCGACAACCGACCTCATGAACCTGCATCCGCTGTATCCTCGCTGTCGGCCATGTCCGGCGTTGCAGACTGTCGAGTCGATGAGCAGTGACAGCCCCGACGTTCCTTTCCCGATGACATGACGCACGCCCAACGCGCTCGTAGGGATACGACCACGAATTGGCTCATACCCGTTGCAATATATATGTATATGAACACCTGTGTTTGACATTCGGCTTTCGAGACACTACATTCGAATGGCACTATCGGTAACTTTTTGAGGTACTCCGAAATGCAATTATACATGCGGCTATCGTAATCTGGAGCAGAGCTGATGGTAAGACTCTGATATTGTGGGGAATATTATTTCAATGTTACGCCATCATTGTAGACACTAGCTTAAGCACGAAAATGAAATTTTGAAAATCGTACGCCAATTTTCCTTGCGTAAGTTCTCCAATTTTACTGTTTATTTGTCAAATAATCATAATGGAATGGTGTTGAATAATGGAACAAAAAGAGGAAGATGGTCAAAGAATGCATAAATTCGGTAATTGCAAGGATGATCCTTCAAGCAATGATCGATGCGCACATTGGGCAACGGACACCGGTCATTGAAATAAAGTCAGCGTAATTTTTCTATGCCAGAGGGGTGCTACATGGACAGCACGTTCGACTAGCTTTGCTTGGGTCGAAACACCTTCCGATGCCGTAGAAAAAAACTATGCCCTAGCCTGACAACTAATGGACCATAAGACAATAGATATCCTACCTTCCCGTTCTATCTGCGGAAAATCGTTCATTCAAAACGGTGCAAAAGCGTGATTATTTGCTTGCAATAAAACAGGAAAATTTGGTTCTCAAAGAAATCTGTTAGGCGCTCGATCTAAGTTTCAAATGCCTTAGGCATATAGGAAGACGGGAAACGCTCAGTATTTGAGAAGCTGGAAATCAAATAAACTGCACCATGTCCTTTCGTATGAACAACTATACTGACACTGAAAGGGATGGAGGTTAAACGCAATTCCATCAGTGACACGTTAGTCATGAACACGAGGCGAACAAGCAAGGGGAGCTCGATCTGTTCATATAGTTTGATGAACCATTATTGGGCTTATTGGGCTTGGCTCGCTAACAGTGCGGACGGCAATCTAGTGAGCATCGATACTTGACTCATTGAATCGTTAAGCAGAACTGTAATGCCAAAAGCGCTTCTTAGTTTTGAAGTCTTCTTCCTTTCTGTTTTCATTCGCTCTGTTGTACATTGCTGCTGACATGGGTATCTGTTCCGGTAAATTCAGCAGTAGAGATAACACGCATGTGTCCATGCCTGAAGTTCCCTCTAAGTGATTACTCTTTCAACGGCGTGAAGTGGCATTGCGGCAACAAAGCCATTGTGCCATCGGCTAATATTCCCGATAAAATGACCTATCCTGATCAGGAAAGCAGCGTGCACTAAAGAACGTGTTGAAAGGGTGTCGTTTCGCCTCACAAAAACAGTCCTGATATCTTTTATGCCTCTCGATGGCATTATCACAGCGCGCCCACCACTCCCAGGTCACGAATGGCATGCACGTTATCAGCGTGAGACAGCATTCTTCATAGGAAAGTGGCGAGCACCGAGAATTCAATAAAGGAAACGCAAGCCAGCAGCAAAGCAGCCGGTGGAAGAACACTCCGTCGTTGCTATGGCAACGGCTCGCGGCCGCGCTTTGTCGCGTTTCCGCGTCTGCTTGCCTACCGTTTCGCCGTCTGTTCCGCGCACACCGGCCCCGCCGCCGTCGCCGGCGGCCTGGGGCCGTATTCTCCAAAGGCGACAATCGCAAAAGTATCGCCTTTGGTGCGCGCTGATTGGCCATTGACCAAAACAGGAAAAGTGAGGGTGCCATCTAGTATTTCCGTCGACGTGACGGTGCTCTACGGCGCTCCTGCAATGCCTGGAATAAACGAACACACCTTATCACCGTCGGTTGGTGGTGAATACTAGCATTTCAGTGACGTAGGCGGTAGCTTCTAGTATTCAATCCTCGGTGGATGTACGCAGCATTTCTTGCGCTGAAGCTTTCAGCGAGCATTACCTTGGGGTGTTATCAGTACTCGTTCTTTGCCAGCGCCTGTTTTTTCCTGGTTTGAACGTCCCAGGAACATGAACCGTGCGTTGCTCGCGTGGCTTATCGCGAACCGGCAACATGCTGAGATGGTGAAACGATATGGCTGCGGCGGCACACTACAGTGGAACTCTCCGAGTATGCCGTGGTAAACTCGCAACGAAAATACATTTCACGCAAAGTTGCATTCTTTAAATATTATACTCTGCATTAAACAATCGCGCAAAAAAACGTTGAAAGCACTTTCAACACGACCTATATTTCAAGTACACTCTTAATCAAGTCCTGGCTAACGCATGCCCTGTAGGCGGGAGCTTCAAAACTCAGGAAAACTCCCGCCTATAGTAGGGATTCGAAAAGGAGTTAGCCATGACAAGTGTATATATAAAACGTGCACCCTTCACCGCCGCCTTATAGACGGCCTGCAGTATTAGTGCCGCGTCGGTGTGGGCCGCGTTAGTGAGAATCCTGGCTACAGCTCATCGTATGCTCCCACGTGTTATAACTTGTCGGCGCAAGCGTCGGTGTATACGCATGCGCCGACAGCGTCAGCCGCAAAGGCGAGCTATGCTGCGAGGAGGTATCCGCATGGAGCTAACTATTATACTCTCTCTTGCGTGCGTGAGAGAGAATAGGGGTTGCTACGCTCTCCGTTGCACTCCGCTTCTGCTGTTTTTGCGGGAAGGAGGTAAAAACGAGAGTTCGAAGATATTGTGCGATGGGAAGGGGGTTGCGTTTTTGGCGCGAGTGGTTAGCTTTAGCGCATTCTACGAGAGCGGCGGATGTTTGATAGGTTGGTGTGGTTTGTTGAGCGTGCCGCGTGAGCCGGTACTCGGCCGCCATGGAAAAATTCTCTTATCTCGACATTAAGGGGGTGTTGCGAGGACATAGCGACATCCCCTTACACGTGAAATGGCTACACGCAAGCAGTTGCAGGATTACACGACGCTTTCGCGCCATGTCTGTCTCGCTGGTGCGCTCACTGCGGACACAGCCCGGCGCATCGTACCCGCCTGGGTGAGTACTCTTCTTTCTTCACACATATGCTCGTGCTGTTAGCGTTCACATTGTTGCATGCTTGCGCTGATATATATGAATGACGGTATTGAGCTGCCAGAATATTCTTTTGACGGCTTTTGAAATAACTATACGAATATGCGTACGAGTAACTATACGAGTATACGAGTACTTATCTTTGCTGTAATCGTCATCCGTCTCTATAGTCACGCACGTGTTGTCGTGCTGGTCGCATTTATTGTGAACCCTCATACAGTTCAGAGGCTTTCGGCGCTCTTGACAGGTGTCACTGAGAAAATCACATCGTGTTGCTTGACAAGCTGTGTAATTTAAGCTCTCGCATGGCTTCTTATCTTTCGGCTAGCAACTGTCCTCTCCATTTATGGTCAATGATACAATGCGGCAATCAAAGGAAGCATATTTTTGCTAGCAGTTGAATGATGTTAGGACATCCTTTCATGGTAGGTCGTTATACTTCGCATTTACATTTCTTTGATTACCTTTGGGAAGCGGAAAAGCTTTTCCGCAATCAAAAAGTAATAAAACTGCACTTACGAGCACCGAAGACGTTAGTACCGTTTCATTGGATCAGGCGCTCATAGATACTTGCGGCATCTCTTGTTTTTAGCAGGAAAAATCAGCAATTTGACTTTCTGAATAGCGACGGTCTTTAAAACGCATTTTGCTGCCTAATTTCTAACAAGTTTTAAAGCCAGCCTCATTCATGCTAGTGAATACACTTGCGTATTTACTGTGCCCCTTCAATGATTTCTGTGGTTTCGGGTCACATTTGCCCATTGGTCTTATGCAGTGCCAAGTCAAGTGTGGACAAGTACATCAGTGCATCATGCACCAGCTGTGGTGCCTGTGAAAACTGCTGATCTCGATGAAGGTAAAGTAATGCCTCGTATGTAATTAGACGTTAGCTAGTTGATGGCATGTTTGTTCTCTCATCCATCATTTCATGCGATGCAACAGCGATATACAACCGTGGTTGTATAAAAGTATTGTTGTTTTCGTTGGCAGCTTATTACTTATGTTGGATTGCTCATTGTTAATGTTACTACAGAGAAGTGAAGTGCATACAGCAGTCGTAATAAGGGATATAATTGTTGTTGATCCTCGTGATAGTATACACAGAATTTGAATACCTTTGCAGGTGACAAAACCTTTTGACACAAGAGCCAGGCGCAGTTTTATCGAGCAACTGGCAAGGAGCCACACCTTGCAGGTTTTCCAGCAGTAGCAGCAGCAACACCGGCCGTGGCGTTGTTTACAATGCCGTAACTGAGCACACGATCTTTCTTTTTGTGTTTTTTATTCATTTTCTTTTTTTTGCTTTTCACTCCCATCTAAATATCGCTGCCGCAGCCGAGCATTGACCTGCAGCAGCGAATTAATTTTTAATCATGCATTGGCTGCTACCATTCAAATATTCGCCGTGACTGTCATTCACCTGGTATGGAAGAAAATTCGTTTGCGATATTGTGCTGTTGCAATATTGTGCAATATTGTGCAACCATATTTTCAGCCAAGTTTGCCTGCCACTTTATTTACTTAACGAATGAATCGTGAGTCTATTGTAAAACTGCTTTCCTTGTACGTGATTCTCATCAAGTTGCGACTGTGCTGTGGTTTTTACTTGCAGCCGCACATTCGAAACAGAGCTTCACTTTTAAGAAAAACTGGAAGTTTCAGGGAGAAGTGCAACAAGGTCAAAGTCATACTCGGTCAGATGTGCAATGCCCGCATGTATTTCGTGGAGATCGATGAGTATTTCTGAGGAAATCATGCTAAGCTTTTTCTCGTAGCTATAGTAAGTTTATGGTTAAAACACTATTAGAAAGCTTCATTGGCAACTTCTGAAAACACTTTCATATTTGTAACTTCTGTGACGCTGTCTACACAAAATTCGTCAAGGTGTATAACAGATTGAAAACGTCCGTTTACAGTTTTTGTGTGATGGGCGAAAACACCAGGTGATCTAAGAACACAACGTCGCATGTATCCTCTGCTTTTCTTTTTTTTTCGTCCGGATGACATGACAGCAGCCCGCCCATCGCCTGACCGCAGAATTTGGAGGGAGTACTACAACAAGGCGTTCTACTGCGATCAAGTGCAAGGGAATGTGAAACTTTCGGCTGGCACACTTCTAGAGAAAGCCCTTATTTGGTGCTTGACGATGTACTATATTAAGGACCTCACATATCCAGCTGTGTATTCTCAATACTTCGTCTTGTGCTGAGTATAATGAACCCAGTTGTTTCCCAGGTGTTTTAACGGCAGGAAGCTGCTGAAGACATTGACAAGATCAAAGGTATTCGTTAAGCACCAGAATATATTTGTCCGAAAAAAACATCGGATGGCACGTTTATCGTTTCCTTCAGCGCTGAGCATTGCTTTTAGCGCTGTTTGTATTTTTTTACAATAAATAGTTATTTTAACACGTGAGCAGTACCTGTTTCTCGCATGCTTATGCACGCTAGACACAGCAGGTACTGTTGAACTGTGAAGCTGGTATGGTCCGTCAAGTGATTCTCAAATGATTCCGCTGAACGGTACATTTATGGGGAACGCGGTGCGTCCATGCTTTAACCACCGCTACTAAAAAAAACGATGCGAATTTTTATAGGCATGTCTAAACACACTGCATGCTTATAGTTTCCAAGCTGACTGTTAATGGTCCATCTAGGTACCCATCAAGGGGTAAACGAGCGCAAAAACGCTCCTATGTGATGTAATCGGTTCACGTTAAAAAATCCACGTGGTTAAAATTAGGCAGTATTAGCATACGCTACCCAGAGCGTCGTGTGCACAGTTTCTTGTGTTTGTTGCCACTGCACATCTGTCAAAGACTAGACGCTTGTGTACGCACCTTACTTTCCGAATACAGTATAGCGTACGTGCCCAGCCATCGCAACGTCTGCGCATACAATTTTAAAACTCTGTTAGCCAACAATCAACCACTACACGGCGTGCCACATGACGTCAAGGGAGTCCGCATTACGGATACCGCAACCTGACTGCTTTCTTCGTTCTTGTGCATGCCACAAACACATAAAAATAGTAATGAAGACGCTGGAGAGGATCAATGGGGGATTAGTGAAGAGACCTTCGTCCTCAAGTGGACATAAAATAGGCTAGTAATGATGAAAAACAAAATGCTTTCTTGGACAAATGCTCGAATCGTTTGCCGTGAAATGTATGTATCTAATTTAATGCTCTACTATTAGTAACCGCATGCTGTCGAAATCAAATGCAGGCAGTAGAGCTTCCACGAGGTGTTCTAGATTTCGCAATGCCATTCACTCTTTTCTCCTAAATCCGCGGTAGGCAATGTCTAAGTCTGGAAAACAATATTTGCATAATTAAATTACCATCCTCTGGAACGTACATATGTGCCAGCGCGAAGTGCGCACGCCTGTGGGTGTACCTCGTAATAACATCGCCGCATTGGCTAAAAAAGTTCAGAATTCGTTAAACACCCTCATGTTCGACAAATGGCCACTCTACGTTAACTTTCTTACGATAACATGTCATAACTTAGTAGTTTCAGTTCCTCGCAACGACTGCGACACTGAGGTGCAACCGCTTTGTATGTGCCCAATAAAAAAATCCGCGCAAACTCTGCAACACTAGAACCTATTACTTGATGGTGTCAAATTCATTTCCCATTAATGCACCACTCTACTATGTTCTGGATTTCTGCTGTACGCAACGCCTCTCAGTAATCCGCACATAAAAAATTAAATGCGTGTATACGTAAAACACTCCAAAAGGCTATCCCATGCACTCTAGCACAACAAACTAACATTCCCCAGTCGCGTGCGCTTGCAAATGCAGCTTTGTGGATGTAGCTCGTAAATGTTTGCGTGTTCAGCCGTATTAATCATGGCGAGATTTGTCAAACATTGATCAAAAGGTGAGACTTGTACGCAGTTAGGCACTGCATGCCCATGAAAGTGCCGTTCGCACCAATACTACACTCTTAATCAACTCCTGGCTAACTCATGCCCTGTAGGCGGGACGCTTCAAAACTCAGGAAAAGTCCCGGCTATAGTAGGCCTTCAAAAAAGAGTTAGCCGTGACAAGTGTATATAAAAAACGTGCACCCTTCACCGCCGCCTTATAGACGGCCTGCAGTATTAGTCGCGCGTCGGTGTGCATGGGCCGCGTAAGTGAGAATCCTGGCTACAGCTCAGCGTATGCACCCGCGTGTTATAACTTGTCGGCGTAAGCGTTGGTGTATACGCATGCGCCGACAGCGTCAGCCGCAAAGGCGAGCTATGCTGCGAGGAGGTATACGCATGGAGCTGCATGGAGCTAACTACGCGCTCTCTCTTGCGTGCGTGAGAGAGAATAGGGGCTGCAACGGTCTCCGTTGCACTCCGCTTCTGCTGTTTTTGCGCAGAGAAAAGAAATGAAGGAGGTAAAAGCGAGAGTTCGAAGATATTGTGCGACGGGAAGGGGGTTGCGTTTTTGGCGCGAGTGGTTAGTTTTAGCGCATTCCACGACAGCGGCGGATGTTTAATAGGTTGGTGTGGTTTGTTGAGCGTGCCGCGTGAGCCGGTACTCGGCCGCCATGGAAAAATTCTCTTATCTCAATATTAAGGGGGTGTTGCGAGGACATAGCGACATCCCCTTGCACGTGCCATGGCTACACGCAAGCAGTTGACGCAGGATTACACGACGCTTTCGCGCCATTTCTGTCTCGCTGGTGCGCAACCTGCGGACACAGCCCGGCGCATCGTACCCGCCTGGGTGAGTGTTCTTCTTTCTTCACATATATGCTCGTGCTGTTAGCGTTCACATTGTTGCATGCTTGCGCTGATATATATGAATGACGCTGTTGAGCTGCCAGAGTATTCTATTGCCGGCTTTTTAAATAACTATACGAGTATACGAGTACTTACCTTTGTTGTAATCGTGATCCGTCTCTATAGCTGCGCACGTGTTGTCGTGCTGATCGCATTTACTGTGAACTCTCGTACAGTTCAGAGGCTTTCGTCGCTCTTGACAGGTGTCACTGAGATAATCAATTCGTGGTGCTTGACAAGCTGTGTAATTTTAGCTCTCGCATGGCTCCTTATCTTTCGGCTAGTAACTGTCCTCTGCATTTATGGTCAATGGTACAATGCGGCAATCAAAGGAAGCATATTTTTGCTAGCAGTTGAATGATGATAGAACGTCCTTTCATGGTAGGTCGTTATACTTCGCATTTACATTTCTTTTTTTTTACCTTTGGGAAGCGGAAAAGTTTTCCCCCAATCAAAAAGTAATAAAACTGCACTTACGAGTACCGAAGACGTTAGTACCGTTTCATTGGATCAGGCGCTAATAGATACGGCTAGCGGCATCTCTTGTTTTTAGGAGTAAAAATCTGCAATTTGACTTCCTGAATAGCGACAGTCTTTAAAACGCGTTTTGCTGCCTAATTTCTAAGAAGTTTTAAAGCCAGCCTCATTCATGCTCGTGAATACATTTGCGTATTTACTCTGCCCCTTCACTGATTTCTGTGGTTTCGGGTCACATTTGCCCATTGGTCTAATGCAGTGCCAAGTGAAGTGTGGACAAGTACATCAGTGCATCATGCACCAGCTGTGGTGCCTGTGCAAATTGCTCATCTCGATGAAGGTAAATTAATGCGTCATATGTCATTTAGACGTTAGCTAGTTGATGGGATTTTTGTTCTCTCATCCATCATTTCATGCGATGCAGCAGCGATATATAACCGTGGTTGTATAAAAGTAGTGTCGTTTTCGTTGGCAGCTTATTATTTATGTTGGATTGATCATTGTTAATGTTATTACAGAGAAGTGAAATTCATACAGCATTCGTAATAAGGGATATAATTGTTGTTCATCCTCGTGATAGTATACACTGAATTTGAATACGTTTGGAGGTGACAAAACCTTCTGACACAAGAGCTAGGCGCAGTTTTCTCGAGCAACTGGCGAGGAGCTCACACCTTGCAGGGTCTCCAGCAGCAGCAGCAGCAGCAACACCGGCCGTGGTGTTGTTTACAATGCCGTAACTGAGCATACGATCTTTCTTCTTGTGTTTTTACTCATCTTTTTTTTGCGTTTCACTCCCATCTAAAAATCTTATTTATTTAACGAATGAATCGTGAGTCTAAATTAAAACTGCTTTCCTTGTACGTGATTCTCATCAAATTGCGACTGTGCTGTGGTTTTCACTTGCAGCCGACAATCGAAACAGCGCTTCACTTTTAAGGAAAACTGGAAGTTTCATGGAAGCTCAACAAAGTCAAAGTCATCTTCGGTCAGATGTTCAATGCCCGCATGTATTTATTTCGTGGAGGTCGACGAGTATTTCTGAGGAAATGATGTTAAGCTTTCTTTCATAACTGTGGTAAGTTTATGGTTAAAATACTATAAGAAAGCTTCATTAGCAGCCTGTGAAAACACTTTTGTAATTTCCAACTTCTGTGACACTATCTATTTAAACAAAATTCGACAAGGTGTACAACAGAATGAGAACAACCGCTTCCCAAGTAGAAGCTTTTTTGTGATGGGCGAAAAGGGCAGGTGATCTAAGAACATAACGTCGAATGTGTCTTCTTGCTTTTTTTTTTTTCGTCAGGATGACATGCCAGCAGCCCGCCCATCGCCTGACCCCGGAGTTTTGGAGGGAGCACGACAACAAGCCTTTCTACTGCGATCAAGTGGAAGAGAATTTGAAACGTTCGGTTGGCACAGTTCTAGAGAAATTTGTGCTTGACGATGTACGATACGATTATTTTGTGCTTGACAATCTTGACAATGTACTATTGACAATGCTTGACAATGTACTATTATTAAGGTCCTCACATACCCAACTGGGTATGCTCAATGCTTGTTCTTGTGCAGAGTGCAATGAGAAATACCCAGTTGTTTACCAGGTGTTTTGCCGGTGGGAACCTGCTGAAGAAACATTGAAATGATCAAAAGCACCAGAATATCGGGTGTCACGTTTATCGTTTCCTTCAGCGCTGAGCATTGCTTTTAGCGCTGTTTGTATTTTTTTACAATAAATAATTATTTTTACACGTGAGTAGTACCTGTTTCTCGCATGCTTATACACGCTAGACACAGCAGGTACTGTTGAACTATGAAGCTGATAGGGCCAGTCAAGTCATTCTCAACGAAAATGATTCCGCTGAACGATACATTTACGAGGAACATGGTGTGCCCATGCTTTTACCGCCGTTACTAAAAAAAAAGAATGCGAAGTTTTATACGCATGTGTAAACACACTTCATGCTTATAGTTTCCAAGTTACTTGTAGTGGTTACTCTAGGTAACCATCAAGGGGAAACTGAGCATAAAAACTCTCCTATGTGATGTAGTCGGTTCACGTTAAAAAAATCCCAAGTGGTTAAAATTAGGCACTCATAAAACTCGGTACCCAGAGCTTCGTGTGCACAATTTCTTGTGCTTGTTGCCACTGCGCATCTGTCAAGGACTAGACACTGGTATACGCATGTTACTTTCCGAATACAGTATAGCGTACGTGCCCAGCCAACGCAACGTCTGCGTACAGAATAAACTCCATTAGCCAACAATCAACCACTACACGGCGTGCCATTTGACGTCAAGGGAGTCCGCATTAGGGATACCGGAACCTGACTGCTTTCTTGGTTCTTGTGCATGCCACAAACACACAAAAAATAGTAACGAAGACGCTGGATAGGATCAGTGGGGGATTAGTGAAGAGACCTTCGCCCTCAAGTGGACATAAAATAGGTTGGTAATGATGAAAAAGAAAATGCTTCCTTGGACAAATGCGCGAATCGTTTGCCGTGAAATGTACATATCTAATTTAATGCTCTATTAAAAGCAACGGCATGCTGTCAAAATCAAGTGCGAGCAGTAGAGCTCCCACGAGGTTTCTAGATTTCGCAAAACCGTTCACGCTTTTTTCCTAAATCCATGTTAAGCAATGCCTAAGTCCGGAAAACAATATTTGCATACTTAAATTACGGTCCTCTGGAACGTACATCTGTGCCAGCGCGAAGTGCGTACGCCGGTGGGTGTACCTCGTAATAACATCGCTTCATTGGCCTGAAAAGTTCAGAAATCGTTAAACACCCCCATGTTCGACAAATGGCCACTCTACGTTAACTTTCTTGGGATAATATATCATAGTTTAGCAGTTTAAGTTCCTCGTGACGACTGGCACACTGAAGCGAAACCGCTTTGTATGTGCGCAGTAAAAAGAAATTAAAAATCCAGCTTGCACCAAAAGTTGCATCCTCCATCGACCATACGTTGTCTTTTAGCATCTGCGCATAGCTCTGCAACACTAGAACCTATTACTCGATGGTGTCAAATTCATTTTCCATTAATGCACCACTATACTACGTTCTGGATTTCTGGTGTGCGCAACACCACTCAGTAATCCGCACATAAAAAAATTAAGTGCGTGTGCAAGTAAAAAACCCCAGAAGGCTATCCCATGCACTCTATAGCAGAACAAACTAACAGTCGCGTGCGCATGCAAATGCAGCTGTGTGGATGCAGCTCGCCAATTTTGCGTGTACCGCCGTATTAATCGCTGCGAAATATGCCAACAATTTATTGAAAGGTGAAACTTGTATACAGTTAGGCTCTGCATGCCCATGAAGGTGCCTTTCGCACAAATACTGCGTATAGTACATTGCATGGACTCGCGCTTCCAGAAAATATTCTAGTAAACTTATGTGAAAAATATAGTATCATCCAGTGTGAGTTTAGCGAATTCTCCGTTTTGAGACGAGTATGAGGCGATTTAAATTGCGCGGCGGGACCGCTATACCCGCATGTATCGAGATGTTCTAAAAAATATGGCCACTGATGGAGTCGTAACAGAACGTCGCAAATATTTCGGCGATAACTACTGCCGGATATGAGATCCTGTTCATGTTAGCAGCCAATTCCCGCCTGCGCACTGCGTGTCGGACAACGGCGAATGCCGAGCCGCCATGTCTTTAGCGTGGACAGTCCACTTCACAAGTCACGTCTGTTCTGTCGCGCGAGTGTCGTCCAAAGTGAGCGCATGTTAGAGGCATTTCTTCCGCGGCGCAGTCCGCCGAGCGACCGCGAAGCTGCATGCAGTCAGCTCTACCTCTTCCATGGTCGACCGAAACGTGGGCCGCACTTTCTGTTGAAGCAAAAATAATATCTGCGGGAATAGTGTCATTCGTTTGAGGGGAAGCGACGTGCACTATCCAACGTTTAGAACCAAGATGTGTTCCTTTACAAGTGAAGTTCATCTGCAGTGCGTGCGCGGCACACCGCACCTGCTCGAGCGTGTTCGCATATTATACATATTGCCGACAATACCACGGTTATCAGCGCATGTTCATCTCAGTGTGTAATTATTACGCGGAGAGGGTCGATCCAACAACGGTAAGAAGTAAAAGATCCTGACATATGAGCGTGAGCGCTTTGTTCTGAAGCACCGTCGACTACGGCTTCGAAATAAACTGAATAGGCTTAGTGACGGTATCGGCTACCGGCCCGGTAACCATTGGCGGTGAAGCGGCCAGCGACATTACTTAGAACACGGCTATTCTCCGTCGTTGCTACGTCGTTGCTACGGCTACGTCGCTGTGCGGTTTGCACGGATGGTTTCCGAGCTCACATCCCACGGCAAGCGAATCTTGACGTTGAAAACTCGTTCAATCCTCGAAAGGCAACAGGCTGGCGGCTTACGTGAATAGAACTGGGGTATTATGCACGCTAAGATTCCTTAAAGGTCACTGAGGTGCCAGTGCCAAATATATGCGGAACAGTTTTATCTTTTATACCAAGCACGCAAATTCGCTTCAAGCATGCTCCGAACAATAACTTGAGTCCCCGTATATATTTTCACGAATGTCATTTAAAAAATGTCTCCTTACGTATCAGTGAACGCTGCATGTATAATAACGATCTCCACTGAACTAATACGCCAGTGTGTAGCGACCTATTGGTACATATAAACCCCCGTTCTTTTACAACGCTGTCGCCGCGGCGTGATGTGGTGTAGTGGTTAGCGTACGCGCTTGCTGATCGAGTGTTCGCGAGTTCGAATCCGCGAGTGTTTGTTGTGAATTTTTCTGTGGTTTACTTCTGAGTGTAATATGTGTATATGGATTATGTATATCATAAAATATGTGTCTGAGCCTCCAAATCCCCGATTAGAGCGTAAAAGGTGGCTTAAATTCAATTTTTTGTTTCGCCACTTTATAGCTAGGACGTGCCGTAGCTGGGACACACCGTAGCTAGGCTCACGCGGAACGAGGAGATCTCCATAGCCGGCCTTGTAACTAGCCGGGATTCGAGACGAAAAATCTCCGGCCTATATCGAGTCCCGCCTATGAGATGAGCCGCTGAGAAAGCTACTACGCCGAGGGACGGCTACGGGCGGCGCCGCCTACAGGTTGTGCCGGCTAAAGAAAGAGTCTATAGGCGTTAGATTTTTCGTCTCGTTTCAGGGCTATAGACTGCCACTTTAAGCAGGACATGATTAAGAGTGTATACTTAGTACATTGCATGGACTCGCCCTTATGAAAAAATTTAATGTGTATTAATAGACAGACTAATGTCTTTAGACATAAGAATCATTACACTGTCTAATGCCAGTCTAATGCGCTTTCTAATGCACACCTAATGCGAGTCTAATAGTAATTGGCCACCGTTAGTCTATAGAGTCATGACGTTAGAGTTTCTGATGACCATTGTCTAGCGTTAGTCTATGGAGTCCTTATGCGTGAGTTTCTAGTGGCCGTTGTCTAGTGAAACGCAATTGAACATATGCATTAGGTTGACATTAAACACCATATTGCAGACCTAGGCCTTATGCCAGCAACAGCATGTTTGCTGCACACAGGTCAATAAATATTTTTGTGGTTAGCAATACAAAAGTGTGTATGCTTTAGACGATTGTCACATAAACGCCAGCAGACCATTTCGAGCAATGACTAGATCACCATTGTTCTTTACACGTAACAGTCTTTCAAAGCCAGTCAATAATCTTGCAGGTCTGTGATACACGCATTTGTAAACGAGCGCTAAATTGTCAACGTGTTTAGTTTCTATAGGACAAGAAATGGGGCTAGTTAGTTAAATTTTGTATTTCCTACGAAAGAGGTCTTTTGCAATCACAAACAAACGAAATAAGACCAGGCGAAAGATTTCAGAAGAAAGCGCTTTTCTATTTAATTTCTGACTCAGCACTGACGATAGGGTCTCTTGTGCTGCACTGTCGTGGTGGTACAGTTGCTGTATTTGAAACCTGCAAGAGAGAGTGTTAATATTAGCTTGGCACTGAAGCATACAGCTTAGTGCAGCATATGAACAGATGTTGCAATTTATGATTAATGCCTTTTTTTTCAGAACAGTGGTATAATTTTTACCATTTTAACTGAATAATCCATCTGTATCAATGTCCAAGTACATAGCCTTGGCTTCATGCTGCTTTGATCAAAAACATAAGAAAACAAACCACTATATATCACTTCAGGGGGCTGTGGTTTCGTAGATTGGCCAGCTATTATAGACAGACCAATTAGCTCTGTTAGCTTCTTTGATTTAACATTTCATAATAACGTCCTTTCGCTACTCAAATGGTACTCCATGCATGACTGCTGCATGCATCAGTGAGCCTATTCCACCTCCTTTGTTTTAAACAAAACTATCACAGGACAATTTGTAGCTCATGCTCAGCTTGTGCAAGGTGAATCTGAGGAATAGGAAAGTGGAATGTGGAGCTGAGTCTTGGTAAAACAGCTAAAGAAATGCTAAATTCTAGTGAAAAGAATCATGAAATGGTGTGTTCTGTAAGAACCTACAATATATTTTACCGATATGCATGCAGCAACAAGTTATGGGTCATTTCTACAAAATTTTTGAAAACAAGGCATTGGGGAAAGCGAGCCAAAGCATTTTTGTATTATTACCCCTGGTGACTTTTGCATATTATTCGATAGCTAAAAGTACATTCATTATGTACCTTGAAGAGGCGACAAAAGTTTTATGAAAATGGAAATATTTTTTCCCGGTTCCATGCTTTAAAGTACACATTTACAATGTTAGCTAGCAAATAGCAAATATTGCATAGTTATGAAATTGATCACTTGTCTTTTACAACAAACAGAAGAATCCACATTGGAGTGCGTCGGTACTTGTTGAACATCTTGACAGGATAGCACAGCTACTCAAGGAAAGAGCACATAGCAGAGCTAAACTCAAAACTAACCTTTTTTAGAAATCACGCAGACGCTTAAAATATCATCTGAAACAGCACGCAGCTGTTGGAATGTACACTTAGTACCAGTACATAACGTAATTCACTCAAATACATTTACTTCAAGTGAGCTCCCTTAAAACATTTATGATGCAGCTACGTTGAAATCCTAACCACGGAGCAATTACATGGATTTCCGACAAAAGGACTCGGGAACGCAACCACAAAAACATATCCATCATCGCGTGTGCGTGACAGGGCTGTGTGTGTTTCTATCTACGTGCGCACTGTTGCGACACTTTTGCGCATTATTACCGAGTTTGGTCAACTCCTCTCGTATCACCATCGTGAAAACGCTAAGGGACGACCCGTATGTTTAAAGGCAGACACTTCTTCACGGCGACAAGGGATTGTATAAATACTCTCAAGCGATGATCTCGTGCAGTAAACATCCAAGGAATAACAGCGCAATGACACGAGGCTTGCATGATCGAAGGATAGGATCGCGCAGCCGCAACGCCCATCCTTCAAACATGTAATCAACGCAATCGGCGACCTGCTTTTACGGTGATGTAAATACAAGTGCGCTCAAAGCACCAAACGTACGTGTCTATCCGGTCTCTCGTTCTCATCCTCGCTGTGCCAACACGCCGCCCGGGCTATCGGTTCCTGCACAACAGCATCACGCAATGCATAAAAAAGTTACTTAGTTCAGCGATTTTCTTCAACTTACCGAAGTTTGGCACTGGCTTTGCATTCTTCACAGTCGCTCGTCAAAAGGCTCACGCTTCCGCTCCTGTACAACCGCGGTCGCCGCTTGTCACAACACTGGGAAGTGGATTGTCTTTGGAGGTATGTACACTCGATATTGAATCACGCGATTAACGTGAGTAATCGATAAACGAAGCAAGAAAGCACTTTTGAGCGCGGAGACAAAGCTGCGCGTCCGATGAAGCTGTTCTGAGTGGCGACGAACGACGATGCATCATCCCCCACTTGCGGGAGGACGTTCCGAAACGCGCAAAATATCCAGTCGACGAATGTCAAGTACGATAAGCACACAATAAACGCACACAATATCTATCAACACGGTAAATATGTCACTGCGGAGCACATGTGCTCGCGGGAAGCACCTGTAGTACGACGAGGCCTGTTGCAACTGCCGACTAACAGGCTCGACTAAAAAGAAAATATAGGTGGCAGCAGTGTCGTGTTATCATACAGGAAATTTTTGTATTGCAAATTAAATGTATTTATGGCTTTGCACACAAGTTTAGGTGCGTTTGCTTTTTTTTGATCACTGTTTGTATTTAGTTTTCAAGCTATACTTTTTGTTCTTGGCATAGTAGAGAAACTTTTGCTCACGCTCGAGGCGACGGTCATCACTGAGTCCCTGCAAGATACACGTAGGGTGGCTGGATTCTAACCACCCTAGTACAGATCTCAAAGGCAATGCTTTTGCGTACTACAAGCGCCGAACACAGATTTGTTTCAGGGTTGGAGGCTTTGCCCGTGTGTAGATAGGTATGAATAGCATGCATTCCGGCACAATAAAAGAGAAAGGATGTATCTGACCAGGTGCCCATTCCTCTACTTTCTCTGCGTAACAGGAAACAGAAGCGTCAGCTGCGGGATGAAAGGCATGGGCGCCCCCCCCTCCCTGTACCCCGCTCTCCGGAACTTGCCGACGAGGAATGAAGAATGGGGTGGGGGGTGGGGGAGGCTACGTTGGTAGCCACTGCTCCCAGGCGTATTTTTGTTGAAAACGTGTAGCTGATGATACACTTCCAAATTCTGACTGCAACGATCCGACTGATTCATCTCTCGTGCTTCCCTCAGTGTCCGCAGTTCTATTACAATGCACTGCAGTTGTATTAATCCAACCCCCCATCCTCCGGGCAAATGGAAAACCTACACTTCTGTGTAACTGTTAGGGGTATCGCATCACCGCACGCGAGCAACACTACGAAAATTAGTAATTAGTAAACGCTTCAATATATCCGGCGGATAAAAGTTCAATATATATATATATTGAAGTTTTATCCGCCAAGGTGGTCGAAAAAATTCCGGAATGCCCTATTAGAGCGTGCCTCCACATCGTGCTTTTGGCACGGAATATCCCAGCATTATTATTATTATTATTATTATTATTATTATTATTATTATTATTATTATTATTATTATTATTATTATTATTAGTGCTTGAGGTGCTCAATGCTTATTAGTGCTCAATGTTATATCTCCTACTGAAACATGATTGAAATATTTATTGCAATACAAACTGTTTGGCGTTTGAGATTTCTCAAAGACAAAACGTGAATGTTGAGATCTGTAAGAAATTGAATTAGATTAAGGTGCATGTTAAAGAATCCCAAGTGGTCGAAATTTTCGGAGCCCTCCACTACGACGTGCCTCATAATCGTATCGCAGGGGCGTAGGCAGAAATTGTTTTTTTTTTGGGGGGGGGGAGGTGCACCTCCTTGATCTGAAGTGGGGGCCGGGCAGGCAGATGTGGTCGAATGTCATTTTGGGCTCTGTATGCCATGACAAAAAAACTTTCGAGGGGTGGGGAGGGGGAGGGTGGTTGGGGCACGGGCCCGATGTGCCATCCCCTGGCTACGCCACTGTCGTATCGTGGTTTTGGGATGTAAAATCCTCGCAATTGTTACGATTAGTACTAGAATATTTAATTTTTAGTGGTGATGAACGCTTAATATATATTTCTTAGCTGTAATGTGCTTTGGCATTAGGATACGCATTGGAAAATCTGCGTACTTCTGTCATCAGAAATTCTGGTGCATATTGTCATTTGAGTGTCTGATGCACACGTGATGTTAAAGGACATTAGGCTTTGCAGGTCTAATGTCAATCTAATGACACATTAGGTGTGCATTAGTTGCACATTAGACTCGCAAAGTTCATTTTCATAAGGGAGTGCACAAACTAAACAGAAACATGCAGTGAAAACAGATATTTACTTTCAAGACATCAACGAACGATCTCTCTCTTGCTTTTGTGAAGAAATAAGCTTGTTAACCTGGGATGACATACTGTCTTGTTCATCACCTGGAAAGACTTATGACCGCTATATTGACGCCTTGTGTTCAGTTTATCGAAAAGATTTTCTTTATCAGCAAGTAAAAAAGCCAAAACGAACTCGTAAACCGCGGATTTCCTTTAAGGAAAAGAATGCACTGTGGCATCTGTTCGTAAGTACTCGTGACCCTGGCGTGTTTAGAGTTAATTTGACTAAGTTGCTAAAACAAGCTAAACGTGACTATTACTACTCCGTGTTTGATGGCATTGTGGATGTAAAGAAGATGTGGAATAAGCTGAATTCTCTTATGCTGGAAGCTTGTGTGATGTAGCGAAGTCTCTTCCTGATAAGCAGCCACGCTTAGGGGTTTATTGACCTGACATCTAAGCTTCACACGGCACGTTCACACGGAGCGCGGATCCAGAAAGCGGAGAGCCGGATCCGGAAAGCGGATGCGAATTATCCGCAAAAGCGGGAAAATCCGCGGCCGCTTCCCCGGATCGCACCCGGACCGATTTTGTCCGCGTGGGAAAGTTGGCCGCTTTGGCCTCAGCCAATCAGGGCCGAGACGCCCACGCCCAGTATCGCGTAGTGCCGCAAGATGGCGACACGTCGACCGTCGATTGGTGAATTGTTCCGCCCGCGCGGTGGAGCGTGCAGAAGGCAACTCGGTCGGTCTGAACAGCCGCGCGTCCTCGTTGCCTCTCCACTTTGAAAATCCGCTTTCCCGCTTGCGTGCGCCGCGTTCGGTGTGAACGTGCTTTATGGTGGGAAACGCGAGCTTGAAAGATGAAGCCCTAGCAAATTAATTCAGTGAATACTTTTTATCACTGGCTGAAAACACTCATCAAAGACTCGTGTATTTGCCCAGCCGCCTGGTGCATTCATTGCATCTATATGAAACTGAGGATAATGAAATTCTAAACGTGTTAAAAAAATTCAGGCGAAGCACAAGTGAGGATGCGAATCGGCTAAAGATAGAACCAGTTCTTGAGGTCATCGACCTTGCCTCATTCACATTTAAAACAAGGCATTAACGTCTGTCATTTTTCCTCAGCAGATGAAAATTGCAAGGTAACTGTGGTGCACAAAGGTGGTAAAAGAGATAACTTAGGCAAAGCTTTAGAAAAAATTATTCTCCTCAGAAAAAGTTATTTCTTTCACAAGCATTGTCTTATAACGTCGTCTCAACATGGGTTCAAATCAGGCTGCTCAACTGAAACTGCTCTTGTTAAAACAAAAAGAAATCATTCTCAACGATATTGAGGCTAAGAAACTAACGCTTGGAGTATTTTCAGACTTATCAAAAGCTTTCGACAGAATAAATCATGCAAGCCTATTAGATAAATGAAACTGTTACGAAATACGAGGAATTGTTTTAGATTTGATTAGAAGTTACATAACACATAAAAATCAGTGTGTATCAATAAATAGACATCACTCTTCGTTGAAACCTATTAGGCAGGGTGTGCCGCAAGGCAGCATACTGGGTCCACTTCCATTAATTTTATTATCTACATAAATGATACTGTGAATTTTGATGATTCGTATAATTACATCATTTACGCGGATGTTACCATTTTTTTCTTTTCAGGAACCAAGCAAAATGAACTTATACATGTGGCAAATGAAGTACTAAGTAAAATATATATTTGGTCAGTAAAAAACTGTCACCAGCTAAATTGTTCTGAGACAAATGCAGTGGATTTTACAGCGAAGTTCACGGCTTGTCATCTTACCAAGACTCCTACAATAAACGACACTTGAAAGCAGAAAGAACGCACGAAAAGAACATACACATGGACGAGCGCGAACTAACAACTGTCACACCTGTTACTTGTTTGTTCGTGAGCAGCGCGCTCCTTTCGGAAACGTGGCCGCTGCAGCGAGCGAGGTGACCTTCGTGCTCTCTGCAACTTCATGCGAAAGCACAAGACGTACAGACTGCACCCATCACGAGATAAGCGCGCTCGCACAAGACACACCCCCTGTAGCGGCGCGCACGCATCGCAATGTGCGGAGCGGCAAGCTTTCAAGCGCGCCCTCCGTGCCCGTCGCGCCACCTTGCTAGTGAAAACATGAACACGCTGAAGCCACCGAGCTCTTAGTACCGCCAGCGTCAACGGTGCATATAAACAGCTCGCCGTTAGTAAGCGGAAGAACGTACGCTTTGTGGCCGTGTGGTCACATGCCGAGGGCTGCGGACCGAGGGGTCGTAGCTTCGACTCCCGGAAACGGAACTTTTTCGCCTAGTTTTTTTTTCTTTGCCATCTGTTAGTGTATATTTGTGTATTTCCGAGATGGAAATACGTCAGTGGTACCGTGGTGGACCCCTGCATAAAACATTTTCGTGTTAAAAATCATTAGGCGATCAAGTAAGTCGCACTGCAGAAGCAAGCCTTACGGGCTATTGCCGATGTAGTACCCTAGAATGAGCATACGCGTGATCTGTTTCTGAAATTCAAAGTTATTCGAGTTGAACACCTATATGAGTATCAGAGTATAGAATAGTTGAGGTAGCGGAAGAGTTCTACAGAGATCTGTGCAGCAGCCGAGACAGTCAGGATGATAACGTAAGAAGCAGTAATAGCCCAGAGGAATCTGACATCCCACCAGTATTGACAGAAGTAAAGGAAGCCCTAGAGGGAATGCAAACAGGCAAAGCCGTTGGTGAGGATCAGGTAACATCAGACTTATTGAAAGACGGTGGAGCGATTATGTTAGAAAAACATTCACAGCATATCCACGGGTGAATGATGAAGAGCTTGGGCGAAGCTCCAGAAGCAATCATGGTTACACCATAAAATCTTCAGTGGTTTCGCCCAGCAGTAATCAAAGCGATAGCCCAGTACATCACCAAAGAAGTGACAAACACTGTGTATATATATATATATATATATATATATATATATATATATATATATATACAAGAAATTTTATTATTCGTAAGTGGTACGTAGACGTGGCTTCCGTTCCCCCTTCATTATAACGGTTTATGGTCGGTGAAGTGATGGATCGGTGATGGGTCGTAGTGGCATGTTTGCAAAAACGAAGTAGTGGGCAGTTTGCAAAGGTGGCTTCCGTTCCCCCTTCATTATAACGGTTTTATGGTCGGTGACGTAATGGATCGGTGATGGATCTATTATACTGTTCGGGAGATACTGCGGTTACGCCTTACGCGGGACAAGGTTAGACTAAGAGGAGCTTCACCCCTAAAACTGGCCACCCAGTATACGAAGTGCCTCCAGACGGGGAGGACACCAGAATCTTGGCAGAATGCCAACATCATCTTGATCCATAAGAAAGGGAACGTCAAGGACCTGAAAAATTACACCCCCCATCAGCTTACTGTCCGTTGTCTACAAGCTATTAAATGCGAAGCATTTCTTAGCGAACTTCTGCGACTTTGGGCGTATCTATCTATCTATCTATCTATCTATCTATCTATCTATCTATCTATCTATCTATCTATCTATCTATCTATCTATCTATCTATCTATCTATCTATCTATCTATCTATCTATCTATCTAGCCGCCTACGACTTTGTGCTCTCCTGGTCGCTTGGTTCATCGAATGTGCACCAAAATTGGTATGGCGTAACATGACTGTATGACGAACATAAATGAGAAGTCATAACATGAAAATCCTGACACGCATGTCATGTATAGCATGATTTACATGCTTGTGACGTGACTGTCTAACGAACATAAATAACACGAGTTAACATGAAAGTCATGACACGCATGTCATGTACAGCATGACTTACGTGCCACGCTCATGGGGCTCTGGCGGCGGCTTCGCTAGCTTGATCTACCCCGAAATTGGTATTGCGCGACGTGACTGTGTAACGAACATAAATAACACGAGTGAACATGAAAATCATGACACGCATGTCATGTACAGCATGACTTACGTGCCACGCTCATGGGGCGCTGGCGGCGGTTTCGCTGGATTTATATACACCAAAATTGGTATCTTGTGACGTGACTGTGTAACGAACATAAATAACACGAGTTAACATGAAAATCATGACACGCATGTCACGTACAGCATGACTTACGTGCCACGCTCATGGGGCGCTAGCGGCCGTTTCGCTAGCTTGATCTACCACGAAATTGGTATTGCGTGACGTGACTATGTGACGAACATAATAACACGAGTTAACATGAAAATAATGACACGCATGTCATGTACAGCATGACTTACGTGCCACGATCATGGCGCACTGGCGGCCGTTTCGCTAGCTTGATCTACCCCGGAATTGGTTTTGCGCGACGTGACTGTGTGACGAACATAAAAACACGAGTTAACATGAAAATCATGACACACATGTCATGTACAGCATGACTTACGTGCCACGCTCATGGGGTGCTGGCGGCTGTTTCGCTAGCTTGATATACACCAAACTTGGTATCTTGCCACGTGACCGTCTGAGGAACATAAATAACACGAGTTAACATGAAAGTCATGACACGTATGTCATGTACAGCATGACTTACGTGCCACGCTCATGGGGCGCTGGCGGCGGTTTCTCTAGCTTGATTAACCCCGAAGTTGGTATTGCGCGACGTTACTGTGTGACGAACATAAATAATAGGAGTTAACATGAAAACCATGACACGCATTTTCCTCAATGACGTACAAGACGATGTATGTAGCTCTTTGCTGGCTGCTTCGCAATACATCGATTCCCACAATGCGTGGGATCTGCCGGCTTTTTTTTTACAAAAGTAATTGCTAACAGAATTAATACGACATTATATTTCAATCAACCAAAGGACCAGGCAGGATTTCGTACAGGCTTCTCAACAATAGACCATATTCATACTATCAATCAGGTGATAGAGAAACGCGGGGAATACAAGCAATCCCTATAGGTAGCCTTCATAGATTACGAGAAGGCATTTGATTCGATGGGGACATCAGCAGTCATGCAGGCACTGCGGAATCAGGGCATCGACGAAGCCTATATAAACATAATGGAAGAAATCTACAGCGGATCCACAGCCACTAGAGTCCTCCATAAAGAAAGCGACAGAATCCCAATGAAGAAGGGCGTACGGCAGGGAGACACGATTTCTTCAATGCTATTCACCGCGTGTTTACAGGAGGTTTTCAGGGCCCTAGATTGGGAAGAATTAGGGATAAGAGTTAATGGAGAGTATCTCAGTAACCTGCGATTCGCTGATGACATTGCATTGATGAGTAACGCGGGAGACGAATGACAGCTCATGATTACTGAACTGGATACGGAAAGTAGGAGAGTAGGTCTGAAAATTAATATGCATAAAACTAAAGTAATGTGGAACAATCTTGGTAGAGAATAGCGCTTTGCGATAGGTGGCGATACACTGGAAGTTTCAAAGGAGTACGTCTACTTAGGACAGGTAACCGCGGAGCCGCACCATGAGAGTGAAATACCTAGAAGAATAAGGAGAGGATGGGGCTCATTCGGCAAGCATTATCAAATCATGAATAGTAGTCTACCACTATCCCTCAAGAGGAAGGTATATAACAGCTGCATCTTATCGGAACTTACCCTACGGAGCAGAAACCTGGAGATTTACAAAGAGGGTTCAACTTAAATTGAGGACGACGCAGCGAGCGATGGAAAGGAAAATGATAGGTGTAACCTTAAGAAACAGGAAGAGAGCAGAGTGGGTCAGGGAACAAACGGGGGTTAAGGATATTGAAATATATTGATATGATATATATGATATTGAGTTGAAATCAAAAAGAAGAAATGGATATGGGCCTGGCACGTAGCCCGTCGGCAGGAAAACCGGTGGTCATTAAGGAAAAGTGACTGGATTCTAAGACTTGGCAAACGCGTGAGGGGGAGACAGAAAATTAGGTGGGTAGATGAGATTAAGAAGTTTGTAGTTATAATGTGGCAGCAGAAAGCACAAGACCGGGTTGATTGGCGGAACATGGGAGAGGCCCTTGCCCTGCAGTGGGCATAGACAGGCTGATGATAATGATGATGAGCATCAGCTTATGTGTTTAAACGTGAAGCGATTAAGGGTACTTCTTTTATCAAGAACATTGCGAACTTGCTAAGCAACCAATCATTCCGCCTAAACTGATAGACTGAACATTGGACAATTCCGCCACCACGCACAAACTATGGTCTTCAAACACTTTCCTGTCTTCCCTCAACAGTAAATAAATATAAACTACGCGCTGAAAACAAACCTTACATTACTAAAAACGCATTGCTTCAGCTGGTATTACGAATGTTAACCTTACTTTTGTGTCTCTTGAATTGTGTTTGTGCTCTTTTCTCATAAATTGCTAAATTCCCATATTTGTTTTGTGTATGCCTATTTTAATGTTGCAACAAGTGTATTCATTGAGGACTCTTGTCACGTTGCTGCTGGTATCGTACGGCGAGGTGGGACCAGTCCTTTAAGCAGCTTTTTTCTCTCCATCCTCGCTATTTATCCACGTTGCGTACATACATTGCAATAAACATCAAACTTAAGGAAATGTCTAAAAACTGTATAACATCATTGTGATGCAATTCTTTAATGAAGGTAAGCCCTCCACCGTTTAATTCAAATTGTTTGCTCACTGATCTAACTACCGATTCAAAGTCATCACCACTACAGAAAATCAAGTATTTGTCCACGTACCGAAAAACCCTCATAATACAATTACCTAAGGCGTCCTCTCAACGTTTGTACATCCTGCTAAGGTGTAAGTAAAAAAGAATGGGAGCAACCTTAGAACCAATGCAAAATGCCTGGTTTCTGCGCATAAATGCCTTCCTTTCGACCTACCAGCATCGACTTTAAATACATAGAAAGGATTTCTAGAAAAGCCTCTGTCGACACACCACTTATCAGTGAAAATATTTTCGTGCACTTGTGCATTAATACAACTTTGTACACATCTTAATAACCCTTCATGCGGCAAGGAGTAATAAAGGTCTTCGATATCCATGCTAAAAGATTTACAACCACCAGGGTTCTCCTCTGAGAGAAACTGAACTAGCACCTGAAAATGATGCATACGAACTGGGTCTGAAAAACTGCATTTAAACAGCTCTCCAAGTAACTAGAAACCGTGATTTCCCAGGTGCCTTTCTAAACAATAGCTCGAAATAGATTGTCGTTCTTGTGTGTTTTCGCTGAGAAAAAAACGAAACGATTTAGCCTACTTTGTCAAGTAGGCGAAATCGCTCAGCGCTAAGCTGCTTATTAGATCTCTTGATGCTAGAAATGCAGTGTGAAATGCAATGCCAGCGCTCTTTTTTAGAGACTAGTCGAGTGACACTGCACGGCAGGCTTAAGACGTCTATTGGTTTTACATTAGGTTTAAATCAATATTTTGGACCCAAGCCTAGGGTTTTTCAGTGATTATCATCTAAGACAGCTCCTCCAAGGACCAGTAAGTTATATGGCGGTGAAATAGTAGAAAAAGTCGGCAGATCCCACGTACAGTGGGAATCAATGATATGCGAAGCACGCATCAGGAAGTTTGCTGTGTCGCTCTTTAATATCAGCGAAACGTTAGGAGGCGGACGGATGTAGCACACGGTAAACATGCGTAGAAATGTTAGACGCACTGATATTTCTAGAAAAGATGCAAAGGAGTTAAGGTGGTTGTTCATAGTTGCGGAAAGATGCCACCATGAACGTTTGCACTATACGAACACCAGCAACGGTAGGCTGATATGTTGTTCTTGTATTAGTCCGTGATGGCGCTGAACGCACACACAAATTACGAATATATATTTGTGGAGAGGGACACTTCGATAACCAGGGCACCATCACTCAGGACAGTCAGCACCAGCTGCAGAACAGGAGTTATCAGATTCGTCCGTTATTGAGGCGATGAGGTGCCTATGTACACTGAAGTAGTTCATATTTGCGTAAAGATGCCACCACTAACGTTTGCACAACGAGCACCAGCAATGGTAGGCTGATATGTTGTTCTTGTATTAGTCCGTGATGGCGCTGAACCCACACACAAATTACGAATACGCGTTCATATGTGGAGCGGGTTGTTGACACTCCGATAACCAGGGCACCATCACTGAGAACAGTCAGCACCAACTGCAGAACAGGAGTTATCAGATTCGTCCGTTATCGCGGCGATTAGGGGCCTAGGTACACTGAAGTAGTTCATAGTTGCGTAAAGATGCCACCACTAACGTTTGCACTACGAGCAACAGCAATGGTAGGCTGATATATTGCTCTTGTATTAGTCCGTGATGGCGCTGAACGCACACACACATTACGAATACGCGTCCATATTTGGAGCGGGTTGTTGACACTTCGATAACCAGGGCACCATCACTGAGAACAGTCAGCACCAGCTGCAGAACAGGAGTTATCAGATTCGTCCGTTATTGCAGCGATGAGGTACACTGAAGTAGTTCATAGTTGCGTAAAGATGCTACCACTAACGTTTGCACTACGAGCACCAAAAATGGTAGGCTGATATGATTGATGTTCTTGTATTAGTCCGTGACGGCGCTGAACGCACACACACATTACGAATACGCGTCCATATTTGGAGCGGGTTGTTGACACTTCGATAACCAGGGCACCATCACTGAGAAGAGTCAGCACCAGCTGCAGAACAGGAGTTATCAGATTCGTCCGTTATTGCGGCGATGAGGGGCCTATGTACACTGAAGTACGACGTATAGTTAAGCTGCTGGAAATCGCTGATGCCTCTTACGAAGAAATGGTCAATGACACCTCCAGTCCTCGTCGTAGGCACGAGGTCATGGGAGGCCCTGTGCACGTCGAAAACGTCTCTCATGTACTGTGTCAACCAGGCGTTGTTGGGTTTCGACACATCCACATTGAAGTCACCGGCAATGATGAGCGGCATGTTCCTCTCGGCGGAGTTATTGCAGCGAGGAGTCGCCCCGGTTGTGGCGTAATTGCCAAGGAACGTAGATAAGAAGGTTTTGACAGACTCCTTTTGCGCTCCGGGGCTCAGGTAAATGGCGGCGAGCGCGATGTCGCTGTCGTGGTAATTTATGTGCGCAACACAGACGTCGCCGATTCGGCTGCTTGCGTCTGTGTCTTCGGCGTCTGGAGGTTGGCGCTGCGCGACGCCGCCAATGTTGAAGTTGCACATTGCCGTGTTCTTATAGATGGCCACGCCGGCGCATCTGCAATGAGGCCGCTTGTTGTGGACGACAGACTGGTATCCCCTGATGCAAATGGGAGCCTCGCTCCAGCTTTCAGAGAGGACGAGCACGCAAGTTTGATTGAGCACAGCGTCTTCTTCAAGGTCGTGCACGTGCGCGTGCAGAGACTGGATGTTGAGAGCGGCAAGCGTGAGGTGTTTGCTGTGATTGTGGCGCCGCACGAAGGCGTCAGTCTGGTCCAGGACAGTATCCAGCCGCCTTTTTGCTAGCCGGGACACTTCGTCGGCTAGTTGTCTGTCGGTGGAGCCACGCACGTGATGAAACCTGAAATCACACTTTGCGTTGGTGAGGTATAAGCCGTCTAGGCTGGTAGCCCTGGACAGTGCCACGTGACCAGCCTCAAGGGATGGCGCCTGTCATCTTCGTAGACTACCTCGGCGTACGTGGCCCCTTGCGACTTGTGTATAGTTATCGCGTTGGCTTGCGCGAGAGGAAACTGTGTCCTCTTGCAGCAGATGCTTAGCCTTGCGTAGATCGTGGTGGTGGTGGTTCGCAGTCCCACGGGAACCCATTGCGATTGTATGGAGGGGTTTGCGGCCGTGAGGTGTTTCATCCTAGCTCTAGCGATGATGCCTACTGCAGATGTTGGAAACTCCAGCCACAGGCGCACGAGGTTGGCGTGTTCGTCATGCTCGATGTACCGTAAGGTGCCCATATTTCCATTAACGAGGCCATCGCTGACGTCGATGTTGGCCGTGATCATATAGGGTTTGCCGACGCTCAGACAAATTGAGGCCGGAAGGCCCCCCATGTCGCTTGTGTTCATCTTGGCCATCTTTGACAGGGCATCTCTATACGCTTGCTCATCCTTGTAGCCGGTGATCTTATCGCAGGCGGGAGGGCATAAAACGTCGTCCGCATCCTTGAGGCAATGGGCGTTGTAGCGGTCGACGTCCGCGTTGCTGTAGAACAGCCTGATGCCGTTAGGGCACTTTGTGGCGGCTTCCTCGAGTGTCACAAAGCGACTCTCAATCATCCTGGCGTCATCCTCGCTCAACATGAGGCCATCGCCCAATCTCGTAAGAAATGACGAGAAGATTGCGTCGTTTTGGCGGACAACGCGGACGAGCGGATGGTAGTCGAGAGTCTTCCAGGGATGTTCCGTCTTCAGCTCCCTCACTTGTCTCGCGCTGCGCCTGTACACCTCAGTGGCCTTGATGGGAGGCAACTGGCGGAGGTCGCCACACATGTAAACGTCGAGGCCTCCGAAGGGTTCGTGAAAGTTCTGCGTGATCTGACGCAGCCTGTCGTCCACTTTGACCAGCACCTCGGAGCCCATCATGCTGAACTCGTCCACTAATATTGCCTTGACATCCCTGAAGACACATCGGTAGGTATTCAGATCGCTGTGACGCAAGCCTCCATCATCCTTCTTCATGGTTATCTTGAGCGCCGAGTGCACGGTGACGCCCCCGATAGCAGTGGCGGCCTTCCCCGCTGTTGCCATAGCGACATAAGCGTTGCTTGCGGAACCTGGGCTAGTATAGAGCCGGTTGTAGGTGTCCTTTAAGAGGTCAACAGTAAATGTCTTGCCGCATCCCGCTGGCCCCGTGAGGAAGACTCGGATGGGTTTCCTATCTGGCAGCTGCGAGCGATGAATGACCTCTAGCAGTAGTGAGCGTTGCTCGTGGTTTGTGAGGCGCATGGCGGCACAGTAGTCCTTGGCACTCATAACGTCCTCTCTGGTCCTCACCGCACTACACGTGTTTCCTGCACCACATGCAGAAGTAGCGTGCGCGATGTCGACATTTTCGGCTCGGTCCACCGACAGAACGCTTTCTTCCCGTACCACAACCTGTTCTTGCTGTTGCTGTTCGAGGACGTTTTGTTGCAGAAGCTCGCGACACATCTCTTCGAGGTCCTCCCCAGAAATGTTCCCATCGAACTGCTTCTTTTTCGCCACAATTTGGTCGAGGTGGGTCTCGTAGAGAGGCCTGAAATTGTCCAACACATCGATGCTTTCGCGCTGGAACGGGTGGAATAGTGTGACCATTTCTCTCATGAAATCGTCCGTGTCGTCTCTTCTGTAGGCACGGTATCGGATGATTCTGGGCACACTTGCGGCGTCGATACTCGCCACGCTGATGGTTGTATGTGTAATGTGCGACAAAGTCCGCGAGGCACACGTCGGCCATTTCTTCGGGGCGATCCTCGTACTTCTGCACCACGTTGAGCTTCCAAACATCAGTGGAGTCGTCGTCTTCGTCTTGGAGTTCTCGCTGTTGCTTGCAGACGCGCACTCGCTCGTCGGGGTGCATGGTGGGTATGAAGGCGATTTGCCGGCTGGAATCAGACATGCCAAGACGAAGGAGGATCCACGCAGCCTCTTGGGTGCTCATTTCTACCCCGTTAAGCACACGAACACCGAGCTCAGCTACAAGCTTGCCGAGAGCGAGGTTTGGGTGTTGCTTCTCGATATCAGCCAGTGCGGTGTGAAGGTTTGAGAATCCGCGGTTGGACTTGTTGACGTAGTCCACAACATACGCCGCGCACGAATAGGCATCCACAATAAGCTGAAGGTCCATGTTGAAATTTAGGACAGATGCTATCCACGGATGAAAGACATTCACGAATCGCTGGTGGGGCTCTCTCTTGACAAAGACTGTGGGGCGGTTGATGCCTGCCTTGAGCACCCGGATGTATTCTTCTTCTGTGGCGATGCCATTGTTTTGCCAAAACTCGTCAATTGATGCGTACTGCACTTCTTCCAATTTGCAGTGCATGTTCTTATACTTTTCGCGCAGGGCCTCGAGTTCCAGCGTGTTTCCTTCGTGCTTGAGAGTGGGAGTGAGAATGCGCGTCTCACTCATTGGCCAGAAGGGAGCGTTAAACCGGCACACTTTCCTAGTTTTGTCGCGCATGTAGCACGTAAAGGTGTGCTGGTGTATCTGGCAACGCTCGCGCTTGAGGAGGCTGGTATCCAGGCTCATTAGACGGTTGACCAAGGCAACCGAACAAGGCATATCGTCACTCGAGTCCTCCTGAGGTGCCTCGTTGAGCCAGATGAGAAGGTGTGCGTGTACGCTTCCCCTCTGCTGGAATTCTATTCGCTTAAAGTAGTCCACAACGTGGTGGTTGCCGAAGGGGGATATCATAGTGTTCTGCAGCACCATCATGATGACACGGACGAGTTTGTCGAAGAAGAGGGCGCAAACTACTGGGTCATTATTGACAAGGCTAGCCTTGTACAACGAGTGCATGTCCTCGACTTTGCGGCGGCGCTCCTCGACCGGCTCCTTGAGTTTCTCTATGAGTTGCAGAAGGTGGTCATTGTGCAGCTCGGACATACTGAGGGTCATAAAGAGTGTAGGCTTTGCAAGCTGCCGGATCATCGCGAAGACATCTCTTTTCCTCTGCGCCCAGTAATACACGGAGTTTGGTATGCCCCTAAGGAACGCAAAGTCTGAGCTGATGCACTCCTCGACGAAGCTGTGGTCTTCTAACAGCTTCTTCGTGGATTCTCAGTCGCCTGGCAGTTTCTGAAAGTGACGGCAAGCCCTGCGCGTATGCGGAACCGAAGGACTTTCATCGCCATATACAGAACGTGGCAGGGCACGACACCACGCAGGTCGGCGCGTCGAATTTCACTAGTCGCCAAGTCGAAAACAGTTGGGTGTATGTCGGCGCTGATGCGCCGGGGGTGCCTGAAGTAAATCTGCGGGAACGAGAGCTCTTCTGCGTGTTCGTCGTAGAGAAGGCTTTGTGGGACGATGTTTTCGCCGGGGCTTATATCAAGGTACGCGGTGTCGTCCCAAATGACTGTCTCTTGGCGCAGCGTCAGCAGCCGATTTGCGCGCACTGGATCATCAATCGATGCGGCGTCGTCCTCCAGGCCCTCTGCCGTCTCCATTTCATCTGAGTTGGCCAAATCGTTAAGACACTGATCAATGGCCCCCTCCGGAACCGATATGTGATAACGCAAGCGGGCTACTGCACAAGTAGTCGAGCCACAGCTTCAATTCCGCCTTACGCACCACACCCGATACACACACTGACTTTAGCGCCTTCATCTTTTTTAGGTTCACAAAGATGCCCATATCATCCGACACCGCACGCGGAAGTGACTGGACCATCTTATCCACTTCCACAGGCACGTTCACCACTTGGCCAACAATTCCGAACTGTCCCCCGTGCATGAGGCGGCGGATTCGCATAAATGGTACGCGGGGCGATACCAGGCGCTCGCTGATCTCGTTGAGTGGAGGCAGCTGTGCCGGCTTGGGCGGGTAGACGAAGCCGTTTGAGCGCGAGAGTCGGGGCAGCTTTCCTTTAGAAAGAGTCGCCTTGCAGGTAGCGCACACCCGAAAGTTGTGTATGTCTTCGTCGATAAACTGAGGCGCGAGGACGGGAACGAAGCGATCTATAATTTTTGACACGTCCGACGCGAACCAGAGGCGGTCGCAGACGCTGCATGACGTCCCGAAAGGATTATCAAGAAAATGCTTCTTGAAATGCTTGTTCGCGCCAGCATACGACACAACATTGCGGGCGATACCAGGTTGCGCAGAACGCTGCGAACGAGCCGCCTCTCGCATCTGTTCCAAACGGGTGGTGCATGCTTCCCCTTGTAGCGGCGCATGTTGCGATCGAGCCGACTGTCGCATCCCTTGCAAACGAGCGGTGCGTGCTTCTCCTTGTAGCGCTGCATGTTGCGAACGAGCCGTCTGTCGCATCCGTTCCAAGCGGGTGGTGCGTTCTTCGCCTTGCAGCGCCGCATGTTGCGAACGAGCCGACTGTCGCATCCCTTGCAAACGAGTTGTGCGTGCGTCGCCTTGGCGCGCCGCATGTAGCGCACGAGCCGACCGCCGCATCTGTCCCAAGCGAGCGGCGCGTGCTTCGCCTTGCCGCAGCGCATAGCGACGGCGAGCGCTCTCGGCAAGACGTCGCTTGCGCTCTTCGAGCTCTTCGGTTGTAGGAACCTTCTTTGGACGCGGCATGAATAAAGGAAATTATACGAAACGTAGAAAGTCACTCTTCAGATAGGCCGCACACGGAGTCACTCGAGGGGCACATGACGCCCACAGCACTGCACAGCGAAACACAGTGGACGTGGAAATTCGTGGAAACTGGCAGCCATCGCGAGGACCGAGGCAGGATCGAGGCGGACAGCTTGCGCGTTGCGGTAGCGGCACAGCAAAGCAAGACTGGAAACACCGGCGAAATGCGAGGATCAAAGTGCGACGTACTTACGCAATACCACCACCAGCGCACGCTGTGCCCGGCTTTGTCGCTCAGCAAGTTCGGACGTCGATTGCGTCGGTTACGTGAGACATATTATTTCCTTCCTCGGTGCCATCCCACCCGCTCTCTGGATGCACACCGAACTCGGGCGACGGCTCAAGTGACCACAGGCTCGTTGCGCTGCAAGCGGCTGTGTAAACGGAGCAGACGCCTGCGCTGTGTGCGCTTACGGGGCAGGTCGACTCCACGGAAAGACGGATCGAGTGGCGCTAGAATCGGACGATTGAAGTGTAGGCCATAGTCCACGCAAAGGCGGCACATGGCGCACTAAACACCATTGCACAACACAAGGCAACAGGTGGGCAACCGAAACCGGAGCGGCATTACGCGAGTAAACACGGTACATTTGACGGCACATACGGGAAGCGCAACAACACGGAGCCATGTAAGCATGTCGAACATGACACGCACACCACGAGTTGCATTCTAGGACCTTCCATTTATGTACGGTACACGGGCCCGACATTCAAATCGAATTCTGGTGTACATAGAGATAGCGAAACGGTCGTGAGCTCGACATGATCATGCCACATGACATGCGATGAGCGCGGCATGGAAATCATGTCTCACACGCCTTGCACGTCATAATTTTCACCTCTTATTTACGTTCAGCATACAGTATCGGCGCGCAATACAAATTTTGGTGTATATAAAGCCAGCGATACGGCCGCGAGGGCACCATGAGCGTGGCATGTAAAGCATGGCATACATGACATCCATGTCAAGGGTTTCATGTTACCACCTGTTATTCAAGTTTTTCACAGAGTCACAGCGTGCAATACCAGTTTTGGTGTATATCAATCGAGCGAAACGGCCACGAGCGCGCCATGAGCATGGCAAGTAAATCATGGCGTACATGACATGCATGGCATGATCTTCATGTTACCACGTGACAGTTATGGTCGTCACACAGAAATGTCTCGGCATACCAGTTTTCGTATATATCCACTCATTTAAACGGCCGCTAGCGCCCCGAGACAATGTCATGGAAATGAGGCTGCACACGACATGCGTGTCATGATCTAAATGCACGGCGTACATGACATGCATGTCACAATTTTCATGTTACCACGTCTCACTTACGTTCGTCATACAGGCGTGTCGCGTAACACCAATTTTGGCGTATACCACGCAAGCGAAACGGACGCGAACGCACCATGAGCGTGGCATGTAAATCATGACATACATGTCATGGATGTCATGGTTTTCGTGCTACCACCTGTTATTCATGCTCTTCACAAAGGCACAGCGCACAAAACCAAATTTGGTGTATATCAATCTAGCGAAACGGCCGCGAGGGCGCCATGAGCGTGGCATGTAAATCATGTCATACATGACATGCATATCATGATTTTCATGTTGCCACGTGTCAGTTATGTTCGTCATGCAGAAATGTCTCGTCATACCAGTTTTCGTATGTATCCCTTCATTTAAACGGCCGCGAGCGCCCCGAGACCATGGCATGTAAATCATGCTGCACATGACATGCGCGGCATGATTTGCATGTTAGGACCTGTCATTATGTTCGTCATGAACTCTTGTCACGCCGTACCAATTTTGGTATATATGAAATTAACGGAACCGCCGCAAGAGCCCAAAGGCCGTGGAATGTAAATCACGCTGTCCATGACATGCGTGTCATGATTTTCATGATATGACCTGTCATTTATGTTCGTGATAAGGCCATGTCATGACACACCAATTTTGGTATACATCCGATTAACGGAACGGCCAGGGAGCTCAAAGGCCGTGGAATGTAAATCATGTTGTTCATGACATGCGTGTCATGATTTTCATGATATGACCTGTCATTTATGTTCGTAATAAGGCCATGTTATGGCACACCAATTTTGGTATACATCCGATTAACGAAACGGCCAGGAGAGCCCAAAGTCGTAGGCGGCTAGATAGATAGATACGCTCAAAGTCGCAGAACTTCGCTAAGAAATTGCTTCGCATTTAAAAAATATTCCTCGTACATGGTTGTAGCTCGCGAAGTTTCTTCCTCCACAAGAATTTAGCATGCTAGTTAGCTAGCCTGTTTCAGTCGGCATATAGCTGGTCTTGACGGCGAACGTCACGTGGAGTAGAGCAACGGACTTGAGGCATTCCTGGTAGAATCTGACTTGACGCCAGGATTCCGCGCTAAGTATGGCCCAAGTGCTCCTGACATGTCCGGTAGATGGTTGCCGAAAGTCGCACAAAAGCTGAACTTCAACAGGGCAGACTCGATTCTTTGAAAAGCACGACATAATCGAAGCGCAAAACAAACAAACAACAATTAAGGAAGCCAAGAAAGCAGCATTGTTCAGATAAGTAGAAGAACATGGAAAAGGGCTTACCCCGCCACGGTGGTCTAGTGGTTATGGCGCTCGGCTGCTGACCCGAAGGTTGCGGGATCGAATCCCGGCCACGGCGGCTGCATTTTCGATGGAGGCGAAAATGTTTGAGACCCGTGTACTTAGATTTAGGTGCACGTTAAAGAACCCCAGGTGGTCGAAATTTCCGGAGCCCTCCACTACGGCGTCTCTCATAATCATATCGTGGTTTTGGGACGTTAAACCCCAGATATTATTATTATTATTAGAAATCAAGCTTAGAATAACAGAGGTCAACTAGTTGGTAAGTATTCATGTTCAAGAGACAGGGCGTGCAAATACGAACACAAGAGAGAAGTCAAGAAACCACAAATGCCGACTAACAATGGAAAAGGTGCACAACGGCGGAAAAGAAAGAAGGCATGAAAACTTATCTACGCATGTCCATGCAATAGGCGAACCCATCAATCCGGCACGCGTGGTGGTCTACGTGAGAGCTAACTATTCAGACATTTGATTTTTTTATGCAGGTTAATGGATGGTTAGCTCACGCATGTACTGCCACTGTTACCGATATGTGAGGCCTCAACCATTAAACGCGTATCTTTATTGCTGTGCTGGTATAAAATCGCCCATTCATCGAATTTAGGCGTGCGCTTGCACTCTCGACAATGTTAAGAAAGACTATTGTGGTGAGCCTCGGCTTAGCGATCTCTTATGTTCCATTAATCTCTGGTTAACATAGCGACGCGTTTGCCCTACGTAGACGTGGCCGCAGTAAAACGGAATCACACACGTACGGCACTCAGTAAATGTGTTGGTACGTTTCACGAAACAAATGTCAGACCGCTTCTTGCCTATGACCCGCTCATTCTTGCTCTGTACGGCGGCACATATCTTACCTAGCTTACTGGCAGTTCTAAAGACAACATTAACACCGTATCTACCCCCACTTTTTTTAGCCTGTGAGACACGCAATCAACGTAAAGAATACCATCTAATCTACCTTTACATCGATAGGTTCGGCTATTGCATGGGCATGAGCAGATAAGTTTTCGTGCCTTCTTTCTTTTCCGCCGTTGGGCTCCTTTTCAGATTGTCGGCCTATGTGGTGTCCTGACTTTCCTCGTGTCCGTGTTTGCACGCCCTGTGTCTTTAACATGAATACGTGCCAGCTAGCTCAGCTCTCTGTTATTATAAGCTTTATTTCTAGTACACTAACTCCTGAATTCTCAGACAAGCCTCGACTCGAAGTTCGTCCTTCCCTTGGCCAAGTTCAGAACAGCGCCGCTGCTCTAATGAAGATGATGCCTCGCTTCTCATGAATTGCCCCAGATTATCGCTGATATGCAATTACTTGTCCTGCCTACAGACGGCGATCCCATCGATTTTCTCAAGTCAAGGTGAGCGCTGAGTGAAGGGACGTTCTAGAATGCGAGGGTTGAGCCCACGTATTCTCCTACTTATCTGAACAACCTTGCTTACTTGACTTCTGAAGGAAAAAATTGTAGCGCAGAGAAACACACGGACAGACAGTGAGGACGGGACTGGCGCTTCAGAAGTCGTGAACCAACTAGCCCAACAAAACGTATTGCTAAGCCGTATTGCTTACTTGGCTTCCTTCATTGCTGTTTGTTTCGCGCTAGGACTATGTCGTGGTTTTCAAAGAATCGAGTTTGCCCTTTTGATGGTAAGCTTTCGTGCGGCTTTCTGCAACCATCTACCTGACATGCCAGCATAAATTTACCCATACTTATCGCGGAATCCTGGCGTCAAGTGCGATTCTACCAGGAATGCCTCAAGGTCTGTTGCTCTACACCACGTGACGTTCAGGACCAGGAGCAGCTGTACGCTGACTGGATGAGGGTAGCTAAAAAGCGTGCTGAATTCTTGTGGAGGGTGAAACTTCGCGAGCTTCAACCATGTAAGAGGAAGACTTTTGCTACTATTTCACCGCCAAATAACTTACTGGTTTTTGGAGGGGCTGTCTTAGATGATAGTCACTGTAACACCCTAAGCTTCGGTCCTAAATATTGCTTTAAATCTAATCTAAAACCAACAGACATCTTAAGCCTGCCGCGCAACATCACTAGACTAGTCCCTAAAGAAGAGCGCTCGCATTGCATTTCACAATACATTTCTAGTATCAAATGATCTAATAAGCAACGTAGCACTCCAGATCCTATCCGGCCTTTGGTTATGCATTGTGTGGAGAAGAAAATCAGGCCTGTAATTTCAGATAAGGAAGGGTATTTCGTAATTATGCCAGGCAGCATGTTCTCAAAAAAGAAACGTGTTAACAGCCATACAAAATTGGCGAAGCTAGCACTAAGTCGCGGAAGCCTTGAAAGAGCGAAAGTGGACGATTTTTTAAACTAATCTGGTTGCTTCTAGGATGTTTCTAGGCCTTAGCTAAGTGATGAGGGTTGTTTCTAGGTTGCCTCTAGGTCGTTGCTAGATTTTGCCATGTGATGCTAGGATGTTTTTACGTTGATTTTCAGGGCAGAGATGTCGAGTTAAACTACAGACACGACACGGATGTCCAAACTGCAGATACAGAGCCTCGCGCTGAAACCAAGCGTTCCACCTCTCATAGATCTACGGGCAAGTCGTCTTTGGCGTAGGCCTTCCGTCACTTCGGGGTCTTCTCGCAGTCGCCATTGCGTTTCCCGTTCCCTAGTACAGTACAATACCAATTGAACGAACGCCAGTTAAACAAACTGTACAGTTTTACGAACTTTATGTAAATCCCCTGCCGAAGCGCCATTGAACACAATACTAACGCGTTTCAGCTTAACGAAATTAGTGCAGAGCGCTTTTACTTTTACGAACATATTTGGTCACACCATCCTATGCCTTTGACGGCATATTGATCAGAAATTGTCTGAAGTACTCAATACAGATGGCGCTTTGCGTTTTGAGGACTACGTCACCTGTCACTCTTGCGTTCAGACATGCGCCACTCTTTCTACAAAAGAGATTGTAGTGAGCATCCTACCTCAGGAAGAAGAGAAGGAAAAAGTAACCCTTGTACAGGAAGCACTAAGAATCACCTAAAGAAGCACTGGTGTACTTTGAAAAAGTGGAGTCCTTCGCTGCCCAGCACAGTGTTGTGCTGAAGAAGGTTTATGAAAGCTTGGAGATTAACTCAGTTCATGACCACTGCAGTCTTTAATGCACAAGTGCAGCAAAACATTTCTACAGCTTTCAAAACATGCTAAATACGAAGAAATTCACATTTAAAAAGCTCAAATTTCATTTCAACAATTGATGCTTTCTTAGCTCCTGATAGCAAGTTGCAACATAGCTACTTCAGATCAGCGAACTTGAACAAACTTTTTCTTGGAGTCCCTTGAAGATCGTTCAAGTGAAGTTTCACTGCATTCTCTCGTTACTCGGGATCTTCGGCTCTTCGCCATCGCTTCGCAGCCATTTGTTGGGCTAACTATTGCCTTCTAGTGGGATTTCCCAATTTCTGTGGCACATACCCGTTGATGATGAGAGTTTTTCGGTTCGTCGCACAACCAACAATTTGCTAAAGAGCTTCGCTGTGAAAAAGAATATTAGGACGGTAAAACTTAAACCATCGGCAGTTAGACAACGTGCTGTCAATCTTTTGTTAAGACATCATCTTGAGAGGATAGCGTGCAATGTCAGGAAGGTTCAATTGCGCACTTTAAATATGTTTTTTTTCAGCGAAAATACCCATGAACGAGATTCCATTTCGAGTTATTGTGTCAGAGAAAGGCACCTGACAAATCACGGTTTCTAGTTACTTGCAGAACTGCTTAACCTCGATAAGTGTTTCAGACCCTTTTCGCATGCATAATTCTCAGGCGCTACTTCAGTTTCTCTCAGAGGAAAACCCTGGGGGATGTAAGGCTTTTAGCATGAGTATCGAAGACCTTTATTAAACTTTGCCGCATGAAGATGTGTAAAAGATTGCATCATGAACAACTGCAGCAAACGGTTTTCACTGATAAGTGTGGTGTGTCGACGGAGGCTTTTCTAGAAATCCTTTCCATGTATTTAAAGTCGACGCTGGTCGGTTGGAAGGAAGGCATTTATGCGCACAAATCAGGAATGTGCATTGGTTCTAAGCATAGGTATGCGCAGGGTTCCCCTTCAGGGGGGGGGACAATGTTCATCGCGGCGCCCCCCTCCCTGGGGGGCCGCCCAGGGAGGGGGGGCGGCGCGATGATATATGGGGCAGAGTTTGCGCCCTCCTCTTCTTAGGTTACTAGGGCGAGCAGCCGCGCCCCTGCCCCCCCCCCCCCTCTGCGCACGCCTATGGTTCTAAGGTTGATCCGATTCCTAGTGATTTATACCTTAGCAAGATAGACAAACATCTAGAGGACGCCCTAGGTAATTGTATTATTAAAGTTTTCCGGTACGTGAACGATAACATCCCTATTGCAAAGCCCAGTGCCACTGGGTACCAGCGTCCAGTGCCATGCCGGATTATGGGCTCAGTGTGGCGTTGGATACTGGGCCGCTTGAGCGGCGTTTTACTGGGAAGCGCTGGGTACTCAAGCGCCAAACCGCTCTATATAGCGTTAAAACGGCGGTGCCTACCCGCCCTACATAAATATATCAGTAAAGAAAGTCATATAGAAAGCATTAGTGCAAAAAAAAAAGCCGTATGAAAAACGCCAGGCCTGCGCGGAAAGCGCAGCACAGTCACAGTGAAAGCTGGGAGAGCGGCATTTCTAGAGCCCGTTATAAACTCTCTTGTGGTTCCTAATACAAGTACACTAGGAACGTACCCACTACGCCACAAATAAGTTTTGTGAAGTTGGGAAGCACCCACCACGACATTATTTGTCATTCTGCGGAGAAGCGACGTGCTATCTCTGAGGCATTATGTGCACTTTGTTGATGCGACGGTAGATGACGATGAAGAATTATGGCTGAGCCCTTTGTAGTGGGTTGGAAGTATTAAACGACCCACTAGTTACGTGATTCGCATTTTGTGACGCCCGGTCGTTATTGCACTCTGCCACCACGCGTTATAATCATACGTTAATGTGAGAAAAAAAGAGAGAGAGAGAAAGAGGGAATTAACTTTATTGAGACCCTGAGGAAATGGATCATGGAACCTTATGGCCTTCCTTGGAAACCAATAAAAGCGCACTTGCGAGGAACCGACCACGCTATAAATCATAATTTTTGGTAAGTAGGGAAGCAGCCACTATGCAATTTTTCGTCATTGTGCGGAGAACCGAGGTACCGCTAAACACCTGTGAGGCATTATGTGCACTTTGTTGATGCTGTGGCTGATGACGATGAAGGATTATGGCAGAGCACTTTCTATTGGGTTGGAAGCATTCAACAACCCGCTGGTTGCGCAATTCGCATTGTGTGACGTCTGGTTACAGAATTCGCGTTTTGTGATGCGTGGTTCTTATTTCACTCTTCAACCACACTACATTACATATGTTGATCTGTTTCCTTCCCGACATGAAGACTGTATAGGGTCTTTTTGCAAAGCATTTTCAAGTACCGACATGGCTCTGGGGTAGAATACTGCGCTCCCACACAGAGGGCTCAGGTTCGAACCTCGTGCCATCCCGGGTATTTTTTCTTATTTCGAGCGGTAGTGGTTACGGACACCGGCGGCGGTGGCGGACAACTACGGCGCCAAAAACGGCCCTTGTTGTGATCTCCTAACAGCTTTCGATGTAAAAAAATTATTACGAAGATTTGAGCTCGCTACCTTTCGATCCCCAACCGAATGCTCTACCACTGCGCCACGCTGAAACGTGTTCGCCTCGCTGTCAAAGGCCTAGTCAATACAGTAACACAGCGTTTCATATTTTGATGTACCTAGAATTATAAAACCGCTCAGCAAAAACAAATACAATTCACTGAAAAAATATGCACGTGTGTTAGTTCACTAACGCGTACCAGTTGACAGGTATGCATACTGACGTAGGACTCAGAGAAGTGCCGGAGAATGCGGCCGGCTGCTCTCGGTGAGCCTGTGTCCGTTGCTGAAGGCGCGCCGCAACGTTGGTCATTGCTCCTTTGCAGACACCATACACAAGAAGAAATTATCAATTTAGGTTAACGGATGTCCAGGCTGTATCTTACAGTCAGTCTTACACGTTGGAATTGCGTGTAATTTAAGCAAGAAGCGCCGGTGGCATGAAGACGGACTCGGCCTGTACGCTAGGCCCAACGCTCGCTGGGAGTCGCACTGGGTAGGACCGATCTTGGCGGAGATGAGTTGCAATGGTTGAAGTTTCTGCATTTTAGCCTCGGAACCTTTTTAACTGTTACCTAACATGTAGCTGAAGTAAGTGGCAGTGCAAGAAAATTCCCGAGATGCGTTTCCGGTGTGGCGATATCGACCGACGGCTGTTTTTCTGGCCTCCGTTGGGAGGGCTCGCGAAGACAGAGCTCATTTACTTCCTTCCAACTGCGCGGCGATGTAACGATTTGCTCTGTATGTTCAGACCGACGCCTCCAGACTTATAAACATTACATTATGGAGTCATTACCGCAACGCATCACGGATGCAAAACTGATATATATGCGCGGCATGCACAAAATGTGTGTTCATTGGTGCTACGTGCCCCTAAGGAATTAAGGACGTTATTGGCACTGCATCAATAACAAAAAAGCGTGCTAGAAAGCAAAATGATCAGTGTTGGCTGCTGTGGGTTAACATATTTTTCTCCACGTTCGACAGGGAAACATTATAAGTGACCGTGATTTAACACATCACGCACATCATGAAAATAGTGCGCATCTCATCGTCTTCCTCTGCCAAGCTAGAATATGTGACACATGTTCGGGACCTGCTAGGATCTATCGGTACCATCGAATCAAGCATTCCATATTCAGCGATACCGAAGCATTCCGCCGCGCACAGTACTGATAGCAGGCGCCCGGCACAAGCAGAAACGGTTCAGGCTCCAGTATGTGCCAGCGCACGCCAGTGAAAATTCCAGCGCTTCCCAGTGAGCTCCAGCGTCACGGCGGCAAAGCCAGTGCCCCTACCAGTACGACCCAGCTTTTTTCCAGTGCGTTCACCGGAGTCCCGGTGAATCTGAGCGTATACCAGTGTTCGCAGTGCGATCCAGTGCCAAAAAACGTAGTTATGCCGCTGGGGGTACTGGAACGGCGCTGGTTTTTGCAATAGGGATGATTTTCTGTAGTGGTGATGACTTTGAATCGGTGATTCAATCAGTGAGCGAACAATTTGAATTGGACGGAGGAAGGCTTAACTTAACTAAACAATTTCCTCAGAATGATGACATGCAATTTTTAGACCTTAACGTTTAAGAAGAACCACGTTTGCTGGCAATATTCTACTAGATCTTCTAAACCGCTGTTAAACGTCTCCTCGAAACATTCTAATATTGTAAAAAACGGCGTAGCGATGTCATGCCTTAAGTCTTCTTTTACTAAGTCCTGTGAGCACAAAATGAGCGCAAGCCTTAACGCACAGGTTACGCGTCTTTCAGGTGTAGGTTATCCTCGCCTGGCAGTGGCCACTGTCGCTGAACGCTTAAAGAAGTCCGTTTCGTTAGGTCCGAGAATGGTTGCAAAAAGCAATAGGAAAAAAGCGTGTCGTCGGTATCCCTTACATTCATTACGTATCCCACAGGCTAAAGAAAGTGGGGGGTAGATACGGTGCTAATGTTGTTTATACGGCTGCCAATAAGCTAGGTAAGATATGTGCTGCCGTACAGAGAAAGAATGAACGGGTGATAGGCAAGAAGCGGAGTGACATTTGTTTCGTGAAACATACCGAAAGAAACGTGGCTAATCCTTCCGTCATAGGAATCGGTATAACACGAAAGTGAAACGTATCTACACAGAAGTAGTGCTTATTCTGTAATGATATATGAGAGCTTGTACAATGTCTATTCATGTTTGGCAGCTATACCACCGATTGGCATGGATGCACCCCTGTTGACGCCTAGTTCGTAAATGTTCGTAGCTTGAGCCGCAAACGCGTGCGTCCAGCTGGCCTGTCTCGCTCCACCAAGGCACGACATTCGCCCGTCGAAATCGTGTCCTTCTGCAACACGTATTGCAGCATTTTTGTTAGTCGGTGCTCTCGCAATAGAAGTAGTCGAGAAATCCCGTTGGTGCATGTCGAAGCTGCACTACTCCGATGAGCCGGCGCACGCTCACACGAAGCGAAAGGTAAAGAACGTAACTGTGCCTAGGGTGCCTCTGCGACGCCAGCGCGGCTAGTGTCCCTCACAGGTATCGAGACGCTGTAACTTAGGGATGGTAAAATCGATGAACGATTAATCGATTAATAGATTAAAGGTCCACAATTAATCGATTAATGATAATCGATTTGTGCCTTTCTATTAATCGAATTAATCGATTAAAACTATTCGATTAATCGATTACGGCATCCCCCACTCCCGCCCCCAACCTCGCCCCTTGGCCGGGGCGCATGACTGCGAGGCGCGCTATCCTGAGACGCAGACCCTGAACGCTATCCTTAGACACAGGAAGTTGCAAAGCCGAATACAACTACTTTTTCTGGTTCTATTTGGGATGCCGTCGATCGCGCACTTCTACGCAACTGCGTTGCACTGGAGTACGATCCGATGAACTAAATGCCTTCTCAGTTCAAGACATACTATAGTAACCCTATAGTCGATCGCCGCACCAATCCGAACCCACTTGAGACTTGGCACAGCATGCGAACTGGCCTAGATCATGTGTTTGACGTTGCAATGGAGTATTTGCCGGTTCCTGCAACGTCAGTAGCATCCGAGCGCCTTTTTTCGCATGCTGGATGTGTGGCGACCCAAAGGAGGTGTCGGTTGTCGCCCGAGCATCTCGGGCAACTGACATTTCTTCGCTCAGTAGAAAAAAGCATGTGGTTCGGAGCAGCAACTCCATGAAACAAAAAAAGGGGACTGTTGAGAAAGTAAGCAGCATGTGGATTCGCCAACTTTCAAAAGAGAAGTTTATTCTTTTCTGTAAATTTCATACGTGCCAGCGCATCGCCTTGTAGCTTATTTTGTTCGTGTTTGTTTTTTGCCGCGCTGTTTCATCGTGTTGCCGCATAAACGCATGTCTGCTTACATTTGGTAAACGAGTAGTTTTCGTCACCTGTAGTGTCAATCGCAACTTTCTTTGTATTTTATTCAACCCTCAGATTTTACTCGTTTCTTGTGTAAGTGCGGCATTGTAATATGCGCTGCTTATTTACTCACTGGTTCTTAGTGCCGTTCTGCTTTACTCTTTAGCAAATAAAATATTGTTTACCAATGAAAGAGAGAGAGAAAATGTATTATAAGGCAGAGAGGGTGGCCCGGGCTAGTATGCCCCTGCCTGCTACTCTGCACCGGGGAAAACGCAACGGGGCAAAAAGAGTGATGAAGCACGATGATGGGGAGATGATCAGGTAATCCGTATATACATAATAAGATACGTTTGCTAGCGTAAAGAGGACAACGACGCTAGTAACCATCCTTTATTTGCTGTATATGCTGTATACCAACTAGCCCAACTGTCCGTCTTATAGGGTATATATACCATTTTCATAATTGTTGAGCTAACTTTCCTACCATGCAGTTAGCCCAATTAATGGCAGCTAGTCACTTCTTCAAACAGTGTTCAAGCGTAGTGTGCTTGCGCTGGGACGCGGAAAGTGTAAACTCGGCTCTCTTGACACGAACACGCATAATAGAAAAACGCCAGCACGTGCAACTACGACCTCGTCGTCTCTTGAAGCACGAAAGTTGCTGCCATTAGTTGAGAGAAAATGTAGTGCAGGAATGCGCACTCGCGAATTAATCCGCAACTTTACGCGTCAGTTTACTGAACGTCTAGCATCCAGTGCATTACTATTGAAGAAGTGACCTTGTAGCACTTAGTAATACTGTATGGTCGCATATTTAGGGAGAAGTACAGCTTTCAGCTAGAGGCCCCCGTCTTCTGTTGTGACAAGAAAGGACAGTCGCGCAATTTATGTTGTAATGTCTGGTACACTAGATAGCGCTCACAATTCAGGATGTACGCACAATTGAAAAGGTGTGAGTGGCGCCGTGTTACGGCAAAGATCAGGTGAAACCTGTGGAGTATACTGGCGCCGCTGCTGTTTTTTTCTAGCCGGGAGGCAGAAACTCGTGTCACTCTATTTCCTGCAATATTAATTAGAACTAACAGACAATAATGCCAAGGAAAGTATAGAGGATGTTACTTGTAATAATTGGGATATCAATGTGAAGAAAGTAAAGTGGACGAAAAGATAACTTGCCGCCGGCAGGGACTGAACTTGCGACCTTCGAATAACGCGTCCGATGCTCTACCACTGACCTACGGCGGCGGTCATACCCCGTCCACTTCATAGCGTACACAGGTGCATTTAAACATAGGAGTGTTAGTCAGCGCCGATCACAGCCATGGCGGCGAGTGTGGAACACTCTTTTTCTGCCTTTTGGCGTCACGTAGCAAGTGACCTTTTTTTACGAGCTGGCAGCTGACTAATAATCCCTCGCATACTACCTGAAGGCACCAAGTCTGCCAGAACGAGACCCTCGCTATGAATGAGGGAAAGAAGGTGACTTTTAAGGGTTCGTTTTTCTTTGTCATACACCCTTAAGCTCCCCTACACATTCCTTCACATTATTGTCTGTTAGTTTTAATTAATATTGTGTCTAACAAAGAAAAACAAGCCCCTAAAAGTAATTCGAAGGTCGCAGGTTCGGTCCCTTCCGGCGACAAGTTATCTTTCCGTTCACTTCACTTTCTTCAGATTTATATCCCAATTATTACAAATAACACCCCCTATACTTTTTCTTGGCAATATTGTCTGTTAGTTCTAATTAATATTGTGTCTAACAAAGAAAAACGAGCCCCTAAATGTCATCTTCTTTCCTTCCATTTCCCGCAGTTGCCTGTACGGATGGTCTGTTTGAGGCCAGTATATTTCTGTGTAATCTCTGCATAGGTGACCTCAAGAAAAAGATCGCGTCAGTTCGCAATTGTAGTATTATGTAGGGCTTCGACAATATCTAACCGACAAACCGAGAAAAGAGGACTTGCTTACTAGAGCGAGCGTCTTATTTCATTTCTCCTCGTCTCTCTTTTACCTTTCTCGGTATTTCCTCACCCTCCGCCACACTGCATGTTTCAACTGCGACTTTCCAACCAGTGTGGTCCCCGAACGCGCCTCCGGTTTCGATGAGCTCGAGTAGGCAGGCTTCGAGAAAATGCGACCTGCTGCCGAATAGTCCAGGGATGATAGCCACAGAAGCTTGAATCCGCGGCATCAACCAACGACGACGGGCCCCTTGTGTCCAGTGTGCGAAAATGTGAATTTTCGCACACTGCACACAAGGGGCCCGTCGTCGACACTTTCGAAAGTGGGAATTTTGGATCGTCAGCGCGTCTAATGAAAAGATTTGGGCCCATATTAAACACGAACGATGCCTCTCAAACAAAGAGATATCGGTTTTAAAGCACCCATTAAAAATGTCGATTAATCGATTAATCGATTAAAAGATTCCACCGAAAGCAATTAATCGATTAAAAGCTAAATCGATTAACGATTAACGATTAATCGATTAAAAATTTTAATCGAACATCCCTACTGTAACTATGACCTCCGATTTTGCACGCAATCTCGCAGTAAGCGCTAGTAAGTGTCGATCATGACCCATTACTTCTTTTCACCTCTCAGACGGCGGCACCACCCCCGCTCCACCCCGCCTATCTACACCACCAGCATTGAGCACAGTCATATCCGGTAACGGAAGTACTTGGTGGACCCCGGCATAAAACACTTTCGTGTTAAAAATTAACTATTTGCCGTGCGTGTGTGCGGTATAACATTCGGTTTAGCTGCGGCCGCTTCTACGTATGGCAAACGGGTCGCTGTGTTAACCAGAGATTAATGGAACATAACAGATCGCTAACCGGCTGCTCACCATCTAACCTATCTTTACATTGTCGCGAATGCAAGTGAACGGCAAAAATTCATTAATGCGCGATTGTGTGCCGGCACAGGCATAAAGACACCCGTTTAATGGTTGAGGCCTGGCATATCAATAGTAGTGGTAGCATGCGTGAGCCAACCCTGGATTAACCTGCATAAAAAAGAAATCAAGTGTCTGAATAGTTATATCTCACGTAGACCACCACGCGTGCCGTATTGATAAGTTCGCCTACTGCATGGGCATCCGTAGATACGTTTACGTGCCTTCTTTGTTTTCCGCCCTTGTGTGCCTTTTCAGTTGTTAGTTGGCGTTTGTGGTGTCGTCTCTCTTGTGGCCGTGTTTGCAGGCGCTGCCTCTTCAACATGAATGCTTACTGCTTGCTCAGATCTCTGTTATTCTACATATCCAACCGAGACGCAATGTCCAACGAGTCTAACGTCAAACGAGTTTGATTGCCCAAACGAGGCGGAATGTCCAACGAGTCTGAACGTCTAGCGAGTTTTAATGTCCTTAAGTTATGTCTCCAAATGCAAATGTCCAACCGAGACGTTTTGTCCAACGAGTCTAAATATCCAGCCGAGACATTATGCCCAACGAGTCTGAATGCCCAATCAAGACGGAATGTCCTACGACAGTGATGTTCAATGAGTCTCAATGGCCAACAGAAACGGAATCTCCAACGAGACTGATGTACAACGTGTCTGGGTGTCCAACGAATATGAATGTCCAACCGAGACGGAATGTCCAACAGAGGCGGAATGTCTAACGAGTCTGAATGCCCAACCGAGACAGAATATTTAACGAGACTGAATGTCGAACGAGTGTGAGTGCCCGACAAGTCTAAATATCCAAGCGAGACGGTATGTGTAACCTAGACAGAATGTCCAGCGAGATTGAGTGTCCTGTGAGTCGAAATGTACAACCGAGACGGAATGTCCAACGAGGCTGAATTCCCAACCGATACGAAATGTGTGACGGAGACGAAATGTCCAACAAGTTTAATGCCCAACGATTGTGAATGTCCACAGAGTCTGAATGTCCAATGGGGATGAAATGGCCAACGAGTCTGAATGTCCAACGAGTCTTATTGTCCGACGAGTCTAAATATCCAAGCGAGGCGGAATGTCCAGCGAGATTGAGTGTCCAACGAGTCTAAATGTACAACCGAGACGGAATGTCGAACGATGCTGAATTCCCAACCGATACGAAATGTGCAACAGAGACGGAATGTCCAACAAGTTTAATGCCCAACGAGTCTGTATGTACAACAGAGACAGAATGTCCTACAAGACTGAATGTCCAACAAGGCTGAATTCCTAACCTATACGGAATGTCCAGCGGAGACGGAATGTCCCACGAGCTTGAATGTCCAACCGAGACTGAATGTCCAACGAGTCTGAATGTCCAGCGTGTCGGAATGTCCAACGGAGATGGAATGTCCAACGAGTCAACTGTCCAACGATTCTGAATGTCCACAGCCTGAATGTCCAACGGAGATGAAATGCCCAACGAGTCTGAATGCCCAACCGAGTCAGAATGCCCAACCGAGTCAGAATGTCCAACGAGACTGAATGTCCAACGAGTCTACATATCCAAGCGAGACGGATTATCTAACAGAGACGGAATCTCCAGCGAGATTGAATGTCCAACGAGTCTAAATGTCCAAGCGAGACGGAATGTCCAACGAGGCTGAATTCGCAAACGATACGGAATGCCGAACAGAGAAGGAACGAGTTTAATGCCCGACGAGTCTGAATGTACAACCGAGACAGAATACCCTACGAGACTGAATGTCCAACCAGTGTAAATGTCCTACCGAGACAGAATCTCCGACGAGAATGTGAGACAGTCTGCTAGTGCATCGTCAAGGCAAAGTCTAGGTGATGTTTTGTCTAGGTCATTAAGAAAGGCAGTAGTAGTAGTACAACTTTATTCATAAGGGCTGGGATAAGGGGTCATGAGCTCGATGGGTGGGGCCCCAAGTCCAGGGCTCCACTTACTGCTGCCTGCCCGACGTGACCCAGGAGCTCAAGCTGTACGTCCGGGTCAGAGCTGGCGAGTTGGGCCTCCCATTGCTCGAAAGTATTAGATAGATTGTACTGGCCTAAAAAGTAGGGGTGTGCGAATATCAAATTTTTCGAATACGAATCGAATACGAATATCCACTTTCGAATATCGAATCGAATATCGAATATCAAAGGAAAAATAACCCCACAGTAACAATATTTTATTTAACATGTCATCATCATCATCATCATCATCAGCCTGTCTACGCTCACTGCAGGGCAAAGGCCTCTCCCATGTTCCGCCAATCAACCCGGTCCTGTGCTTTCTGCTGCCACGTTATACCTACAAACTTCTTAATCTCATCTACCCACCTAATTTTCCGTCGCCCCCTCACGCGTTTGCCATCTCTTGGAATCCAGTCAGTTACCCTTAATGACCACCGGTTATCCTGCCGACGTGCTACGAGCCCGGCCCATATCCATTTCTTCTTGATTTCAACTATGATGTCCTTTAACATGTAGCTATTTGAAAAAAAAAACAAAAAAAAATATTAACAGCCTGACTTGCAACACAACATACACTGCTATCTCCAGAACACAATGTCCAGGCTAGCACAATGCACATCACAACACAAGCAAATATCACGGCACAATGAAAGTAATGACTAGATGTTATCATTAAGAAATATGAGTTGCTCCACATAATCAGGCAGCAGGCGCTCCCTTTTAACAAAGACAACCCCCCCCCCCCGCCACTGAAAAGGCACGCTCGCTTGGAACAGAAGTGGCTGGTATAGGGAGGTACATGGGGCAAAGCTTTGCCAGACTGGGGTATCTGAAGGTGCCTACAGTCCGTCACCAGTCACATGGGTCACTGTCTTTCTTCAGAAGTGGTCCCGCATAGTGAACGAGTGGTAGTGCGGCACGTTACGGCCGCATAATATTGAAAATGTACGGTTACATGATCGCCAACAGCGCTGCACGTCGGATATTCACCAGCAAGAAATCACACGTATTGGGGCGCTCGTCGCAGGCACATATCGTGCCTCCGTGTACTTACGATGTTTATCGCTCCTCTCGGCAAGTTTTTAGCTATACGAACGCAGCAGAAATGTGGAAGACGAGTTATTTTATGCATGATAATCGAATCGCATATTCGAATTTTTCAAATATTCGAAGTTATCGAATAATCGAAACCTTTCGAATACACGATTTTCGAATCGAATACGAATATTTCGAATGTAATATTCGACGAATATTCGAAACTTTCGAATATTCGCACACCCCTACTAAAAAGGCATCTAAATTTGGTGGTCGTTTTGGGAATCCCCACGAAATGTAATATAGAGATGGCGAGCCGCCACACCACGGACAGGCCACACCATACAGCGTTGGGAAACTTTTCTTCAATCTTTGTAGGTTGGGAAAGACCCCGGTATTTGCAGTGTATGTCGTCTCATCTGTATTAGAGACATAGCTTAAGATATCAAGAGCCAAAGAAGCACGCAACAAAAGATCTTGACAAAAGACCAGTGCATGCCATTCCATACCTGCATAGAGTATCTCATGAACGTAGCTGATGAGTAGCATAGAGTATCATGAACGTAGCTGATGAACGTAGCTGATGAGCTGATGAATTCATGAGTATCTCATGAACGTATCTCATGAACGAAGAACGTAGCTAACCGACATAATATCAATTTAGTTTTTTCAGCAACTTTCAGACTATCAGCTATCTGTAACCTTCAAAGAACAAAAAAAAAACGCGTGCAATGTTACACCTTTCATACGACTGTTTACACTGTGTGTACCGCAAATGTGGTGCACCAAATACCTCCGAGTTGTGGATGCGTCTATATTGTACAGGCTATTCAGCGCTTCAACAACAGGGCAAGACAGCACAATAATGATGTCAGGAAGCGATTTGTTAGTCACTTTTTAGAACATTGCAAAAATGTGCATGTGCTCCTTTATTTCATAACACCACTTTTCTCAAGAAGGCAGTGAAAAACTGAACACGAAATTGTCGAGGCTTACTTTATAAAGAAATAAGGTGATCAGCGGCCCATCTTCGGTGGTAAAAGAAAATGAGGTGGCTGTTCTTTCAACGCACTTTGATCCACCCTATATTGGATTTCAAATTTCATGCTTTAAGATTGACCCACGCAATCTCTTGTGTGATAATGTGTGCGTTACTTGATGTGCGGGCATGTCACGACGCTTGTTTAGAATAAACGCCAGTTCCAAGTGTAGCGCCAGCATTTCGCCTTCGTCATTTGCGCTTTTCAAGTATCCCCTAAACATAGAACATTTTGGCGAAATTTCTGGAGGCGTATATGGCATAAGAATTGTAGTATTACTGAGCTTCAAATACCTTACACAAACGCCTTTGCTCTGTATGTCTGTCAGATTTGGTACTAAAAGGAGAAATAATATTTTCAGAATAAATTTTCTGAGAAACAAACTCAGGCGACAGTGAATTCGGAAGCTCGCACGAGACCAAAAATCCTCCCCGAAAATTTCTAGGAATTCATTGTTTTCAATGCGAATAGTCAGCACAATTTTTTGCTAAACATTTGAGATGGTCGACAAAATGGCTGGGATGTTTCGCGTGAAATGAGCCTATAGTGACAAGCGAATTTTCTGAATTCTGCACCTGGCTAATGATATCTGTCTGTCATAGACAGAATGTCAGGTCAGCTATCATGACGAGGACGAATTGCGTTTCATGTACCATTCGACTGCAAATGATCATTCGGATTTTGAAAAGCAGCCTTTGTCTACTTTTAATTCACTGAATGTATTTAACGCAAACAAGTTTCCAGTAAACTGTCCGCATGTATGAAAACTTATACCTTTTTCAAGTGCGCGGCCATAATGCGCAAATTGTTTTTATTATCTAAGCTTATCATTCACAACTAGATCCACGAACAAATCCTCCATGGTCTCTCGTTCAATGCTTCATGCAATGGGCCGTTCGAGTACGTTTGAGCCCAATAGCTACAGTAAGAACAGCGTACATCATGAAGGCGATATTTATTGCATAAGTGAGACTTGTATTCGGTGCACATAAATAAAGAAGCGGTCAACACCCTGATGAAATTTTGCATTGGCTTAGAACAAACTAAGAAGTGTGTCTGTGGCGTACACTGCAGCTGGATGGCGTTGTCCAAATGAGAGTCGAATCGTACCAGCGAGTTCGACTAACGTAAAACTGTCGTCCGATGCGCGTCGAAACATCTGCAGTTGATTCTTTTCGTCTACCCGCAGATTGCTAACTCTGCACGGGAGTTCGGTGGTTCCATGCTGGAATGTTGTCGTGATGCGAGCTTGTGGCGTCCGGGACACCACTAGACCAGAACGACGCCAGTGCACCACTTGTGATCTCCTGGCAGTAGCACCCAGTCGACCACGTGGATCACGCCGTTGGATGCTGGAATATCAGCGCGGTACAGTGGAGAGTTGTTCGCCTCGTACAGCCTCCCTGAGAAGATCAATCCAACCAACAATGATTAAAATGTGCTGGTGAACACTTTCATTAGCCAAACAGAACATTGCAATGAATTATCCTATTCCTCAGCCTTATAAGAAGTTACATGTAAGTAGTGACGAGTTTAGAAAAACTCTGGAAGAAATTTTCCGGGGCAAACAGCAAGAGGAGATATAATGACAGCCGATTTAGGAGGGACGCCATCATCATCACCATGTAGCACCCCCGAGCGCATAGCTCATGCCTCGTGGCTCGGCACAAGCCACACTGTAAACACTATAGACCTCGGTTCCACGTAGCTGTAAAAGAAAAATGATTGCTGCAGTTGTGTAGATTGCGCGCTCCTTGCGATAGTGTCGGAAAATGATTGTTGCGTTTCGTATAGATGTGGTGCAGGTTTTATGGTTTCATTCTGGGCTCCTTGTGATAGCGGTGTTAAAAGACTGTTTGGTTTCGAGCGCATGCACATGGCGCGTGTGACATGCATGCTTATACATTGGCGTCTCGATATCACGAAGGATAGCTTTTGGTAGTCTGCACTCTATCCTGTCTTCATTTTCTTCCCTCGTGCTTGCACAGAACGTCAAGAGTTCAGTCTGCAAGGAAGTACTCCTTTTAGTCGATGTAGTTTTGGTGTTTACAAGGGCGTTTAGAAGGGTGTTTACGTAGTGTCATATGCTTAGGCCTAAAAGGAGCTGGACCAAAATAGTCTACAGTAATACAGATGTTTAGGGAAGATGGATGTTTGAAGTCTTGAAAGATACTCGAACAGGGAATCTCGCTGGTGGCAACGTTATGGACTTGTGGACATATTTTCCCCAGTAACCTACTTGGTTCAAACATTTCTCATCACTGCAGTAATCTGAGCTCCATAACACACCCAAAGTTTCATTCTTATTTTATGATGACTGATAAAACTATACCGATTTGTGGAAGCCTTCAGGTCTGACCAAGATGCAGTGGCAATGGTAGGCTAGTAAATTAATGATATTTAGTAATGCATAAATTATTACACGAGTGTCAAGCTAAATACAAGTCGCTTACGTGTCCGATAATAGTTACGTTAAATTTCTCCTGATTATGAGGTGCGGGGATGTCAGACCTGCACAAAAAAACGGAAAAGTTACGCAACAGAATAGCTCGTTTATGTAGTAGCCATACGATGTCGGTATCCACGCATTTATACTGATGAGTGAAAATGATCTGTCTCGTGAGCTGCTACCAGTTTTTTGATCCAGTAATTTTGGCACTCGTGGTGGTGTCTCTGTAGTGTGGCGCATCTACATCTTGATATACCATAGAATTACGCATATCACAAGACGCATCAAGGGGTTTGGCTCAGCGGCTGACTCAAGCTTAGGTGCTTATGCAGCTCTGAGTACAGTTTTTGAAGGTCTCCCGAAAGCTCTGTCATAGCTGACACCATCCTGAAATCGGCGACATTCTCCTACTCTGGGAGCCACGGAGCTTTCCTTGCTAACGGTTCATTTGCTCTGTTGTCTGGGAGGCGTATGATTGTAGAAGACTATGTAGACCGCCATTGTTTTACCACTAGAAGAATGCTGACTGTCTTCTGTTTGACACTGTGGAGGTCTCAGCCTCTTGAAAGCGCTGTCTCCAAAGTCAGTTTATTCTGCAACGTACGTGAGCTCATGGAGAGAGCGTGCCCCGCGGGGAAAACAAGTTGCTCCATCGTTCTGATGTGTTGCCGCTACTGCAGTGGCACGTCGCGCAGGGGATCGGCCTCCGCAGCATCATACAAAGTCTGCATTGTAGCCATTTACTTTGCCATCATATGGTACCAGCGAAAGAACACGCCCTGCCTCCTCTTCGAGTTCACTTTTCGGAAAGCTCGCAAACATGCACTGACAACAGCCCATCATATCTCACTGCTATTTTCTAGCATAATGAGCAAACAAATACTATTTCTGGATACCTTCGCGTGAAACGCCTTCTGTGAAGACTTTTGTGGTCGCCTTGTGCAGTTTACAGCGCAAGAGGCATGCATTGTTTTAAAAAAAATCACATTGTCGCCGCAAAAGCGAAGTAATGAATGCGATAGCAACAAATTGTGATGTTATATGACGTACGTGTAGCAGCTAACCCTTTTGTATATCCGATCTGGCGTTACTCTACAAAACGCTGGTGTAAGGGAATACGGCTCCTCCAAGTAAGGAAGCGGCTTTCGTGCATTCTGTCGTGTCAACGTGAAGCGGTCAGAGCACAGCACGCAGAAGGGTATACGAACCACTTGTTTATGTCTGACGAGATAGCGCTCGTGCCTTTATGATCAAAGTTCCCAGTTGCTGCTCGAGCGACGCAGCACCCCGTCCCCCGACGTCCCTTCATGCTCCTTCGCCCGACGAAAGACGGGCGGAGCGTTTCCTCTCTGCTTCAAGAGCTATCGACGGCAGGCCGTGCACGCGGGCTGATGATATCGTATGCGACAAATGACGAGAGAAGCGACAAATGGACGAGAAAACATCATCTGCGAAATTAATCCCACCAACGCGAGTTTACGCTGACTTCCTAGATCCTAGCTCGTGATACGGCACACGATGCAAGCGTATTTCGATGGTCGTCACTTTAAAATGAACAGTATGTAAAAATTGTGGCCACATTTTTTCTGCATTATTGTAGCCTGTTTTAGCACTTGCGAAGTCAAAACACAACTGCATGTCCAAGCTCTAGCACGGCCTCCGAGAATCGTAGTTGTTCCTCCTCGGAGATTTATTCGTTGACAACCAAGCAAAATATCTATTGCGTATGAGAAGACATATTTCAGAACCTGTTTATACCACAATAAGTAGTCGTAGGCAACGTCGTCATTATTTTGTGAACTTAGAGGCATCTTGGAGGCCATTGTTGTGCTGTTTGCATGCAGCGGATGTTTGAAACAACACCTACGAGATTACGTGCGGTGACGGTGCGGGCGACTATAAGAGCAAACGCGCTGAAGCAAACGAGAGCAACCGTAGAGCATTATTTTCTGGCCTAGAATTTTTATAAGCATGCACACGCTTGAAGCAGATTCTTACATTCAACATTACATTACAATAAACATTACAGCGAACAAATTAAGCTGCACAATCCCGCCGCCAGTACGCCCGCCGCGCAAAAACGTGTTATGATCGCCTCTTTTGTGGTACACCTATTTAAGCGCACGCCATGCTGGCGATTTCTCTCATTCTGTTCGAGTACGACCTTCGTGAAGTTTTTGTGCGATGGGTGCCTGCAGCATTGGGAAACGTGGTGAGTCCTTTTTTAGAGCGAAGTATCTCTTGCTCGGGGGTATGTAAGGTGGCATGGTAATCCGCACGCAGCATCGGCGTCCGCACTCACACTACGCATGCGCAACTCTCCTCCTTCCCTCTCTGCAACAGCTGTGCGTTACTCTCTCCACTTCTCTCCTACCACCTGCTTGCGCGATGAGGGCCAGCGCATGTGCGTCCCCTCCCCTCTCTCTCCTCTCCTACGCTGCCTCTCTCTCGCGCGCCTGTCGACGTTCCCCGCACGCCCTGTGAGAATTAACTGCCAGGCTAGAGGGAAAAGACGACGCGCGTGGTGCTCCTCTTCGCGTTCCACGACGCTAGGTCGGTAGCATGCCCAGCGAACGCCAACGGAACGTGATCGTGCAAGTGCTCCGGCTTCGCATTGCCTCATGGTCCCCTTTAGCAGGAGATGGTGCATTTTTTTGCATATTTTATTTGTCAAGCTCTATCTGTTGACTGTCCGAACATTCACAAACTCCTTGCCAGCCATGTATCTCGTCGAGCGTCGAGCTGTTATTCACACTCCCCGGATATGTCGTCATAAAATGAAGCCGTCACCGGTTCAAGAAAGACTATGGTTAGGCTAAGCAGACACAACGGACTCCGACGTCGTGCGGACACATTTGATGCTGCGTGCCGCGGTTTGATGCCTAGAAACCCCGCATGAACGTGCCAAGGAAACGCTCAACAGTTATGAACACTTGTAGCGTTACATGTCTAATTTACAGGCCGAATTATTTTATTTATAATAAATCATTTAATGACACCACATATAACCCAGTCCGCTACCATCTGCGCTGCGGTTCGTTCACCTGTTTCTTTTTCGCGTCTTGACGCCTGCAGCACCTATGTTGTGTGTAGTGTTGGTAGTGTTCTGTGAATGTGCTCCGTTGGCAGCGTCGCAGTGACATGTCTCTTGTGCGGATATGAAGAGGGCGAGGGTAAAAAGTTCGATTGGTGAAGTGTCATCTCGTCAGAGACGGCGGCGGATTGCCGAAAATGTACAAAACGTTCATATGCTGCAGACTTTCTGCGCTAGGCTCCTTCAAGGATTCAGAAATGGTACAATGTCTTTCTTCTGCAACACTACTTAACTTAGTTACTAAGTCATCATTATATGCCTTGATTATGTGGCTTTTGAGCCTGAAATTTTTCTTTGTTACACAAAGAAAATGTTTGTTGTGACAAACATTTTTGTCTTTCTTCTGTTATTGTCTTTTCGTAATGCCAATATTGTCGCGATCAATACCCGACAGGACGACAGAGGACAAAGAAGCGAGCAGCACGAGCTGCAGCTGTGGGCTCTCTGATGAAGACGACGTGGAGGCGTCTGCTCTTTTTGTTATCTGAATACAGACTTGTCTTTCCTCGTCGCAACGTGGTTCTGTATCTTGTTATTTCCTCGTTTCGACACTGGTGGAGGTGCTGGACCTCTACGTCTGATGCTCGGGACTCCTCCAAGACCCGGCACTTCCAGTCCGATACCGGAACCTGTTCCTGCAGTGGATACTCCTGTCCACCGCTACAGTCGCCGACAGCGAGGCCTCAGTCTCGAGGCAATCCCCCTGGAGCCTCTCCAGCCAAGCACTCTGTATGCAGAAATGGCAACTGGAGGCGCTTCACAGGTGACCGTTGAGCATCCGCGGATTCCCGAGACCTTCCACGGCGAGGTTTATGAAGACGTCGAGAATTGGTTAGACCAGTATGAGCGAGTCGCCAAGGCAAACCATTGGACCGTCGAACAGAAGCTCTCGCGCGTCTACTTTGCTCTAGCGGACAGCGCTCGTACGTGGTATGAGAACCGCGAGGCCACATTGTCTTCTTGGGATGCATTTCGGCAGCAGCTTCGCAGCACCTTCGCAAACAACGACCGCCGCGATTCGGCTCAGCAACTCATCGAGTCGCGTATACAGAAACCGAATGAGAGTGTCGCCATGTTTGCGGAGGACATGACCCGCCTATTTCGACGAGCTGACCCTGAGATGCCTGAAGCCAAGAAACTACGACATTTGATGCGAGGCGTCAAAGAACAACCGTTTGCCGGTCTTCTTCGCAACCCGCCGACAACCGTTGCGGAATTCGTCCAAGAGGCTACAACTATCGAGCGAGCACTACAGCAACGGTGCCGCTATTACGACCGACCGAACAACGCCTCGATCAGCGCCTCTGCTCTGACGGCCGGCAGTGGGGGTTCTCTACGTGAGCTCATTCGCGAGGTTGTTCGTGAAGAGATTCGCAACCTCCTTGTGACTCCGCAAGAACCTGCAATGGCTTCCGTTGCAGAAGTTGTACGACAGGAAATCAGGCAAGCATTTTCTCTGCCCGAATCGCTACCAGACCAGCGATCTGTCAACTATGCGTCGGCCGTCCGTCGTCCAACGCCAGTGCCGCACAACTCGTCTGCTCTGGCTCATACCTGCAACGAGCCGGTGGTCCCAGCGTACATTCCACCGCCGCGTGAGCCGGTGATTCCAGCGTACATTCCACCGCCACCGCCGCCGACTCCACAGCTTAACGCGCATCCGGAAACATGGCCGTTCTACCCTCCGCCAACGTCTGCAACCTGGTCGCAAAGGATGGCCACCAGTTGACCATTTGTTCGTAAGACGGACTTGTGGCACACCGTCGACCGCCGTCCACTTTGTTTCCACTGCGGAGAAGCCGGCTATGTTTACCGCATTTGCCCTTACCGTGAACAGCGATCTCAGACTTTTGCGCCGACCTTTCCACGTGCTCGTTTTGACAACCGCCGCGACAGCGACATGCGCCCGCAAGCCGAGCCATTTGGTCCGTATCGTCGACCCCGCTCTCCGTCACCTGCGCCGAGCTCTTCGCCGCACCGTCGTAGTTCCCCAGCCATCCATCGTCGGGGAAACTAACAGCAGCGACATTTGGGGGGAAGGTTGCCGCCCGTCGAGATGCTCCAACACCCCCAACCGTCAGATACGGCGATACGACGGACGATGCGACGTTGCCGACTCCCAAGGAAATCGCAAGCGCCGACTTGCTGTTTACATAGACGGACGCCGAGTGACAGCGCTGGTAGATACTGGTGCGGATTTCTCTATTAAAAGCCGGAAGCTCGCCGACTGCCTCAAAAAAGTTAAAACTTCATGGACGGGACCCAACGTCAAAACCGCGGGTGGTCAATTGATTAAGCTGACTGGCAAATGTACCGCCAGAATTAACATCGGTAATTCGGATTTCGTTGCTACGTTGTCGGAGTGCTGCAAAGACCTGATCTTGGGAGTGGATTTCCTGTCTGAATACAGCGCCGTTATAGACATTCCGGACAGGTCGGTTACATTTTGGATGGCCCCAGATCAAGTTTCGGATATGCGCTGTGCAGATCAGCCACGTAAACATCTGCGCGTCTTCGACGATGACGTGACCGTCCCTGCGCGGTCAAGCGCTCCCGTGCCTGTAACATGCGACCTACTAGGCAAGTCCGACAACATCGCCGAACAAATTCCAACATTGCTATTCAGCCATGGCCTATCCATTGCAAGAGGCGTCGTAAGCGTAAATTGCGGACACACGCAAGTTCTAATAACAAACTTCAGCCCTGAGCGACGACATCTTGCGAGAGGTGTGGCAGTCGCGTACGTGGAGGAGCTCACTGCGGTCGCACGCTGCTTGACTGTGGAGCAAGACGATCACACCGGCCTGCTGCCCGTACCTTTATCCGTCGATGTTGGCCCAAGTTTGCTGCCTACGCAGAAGGAAAGCCTCATCGACCTTATTAATCATTTTCAGGATTGTCCAGGATTGTCCAGGATTGTTTCAGGACGTTGAGGCGTCTGCTCTTTGTTATCTGAATGCAGACTTGTCTTTCCTCGTCGGCAACGTGGTCCTGTATCTTGTTATTTCCTCGTTGCGGCAATATAGATGCCATGAGGCATTAAGGCGCGTTTACACTAGAGCGACACGACATCGACGCAGACACGAGGCAGACGCAGACAGTCGGCCGACGAGTCGCCCGCCTACCGTCACCGGACCCGTCTGGTTACACTAGGCCGACGACGACGCCGACGCCTACAAAGACAGCATGTCGTTGTAGAGTAACATGAAGGCAGACCAAAAACACCAGCAAAACACGTCGGCAAACTGGTCGTCGGCAGGTCGTCGGGAGATCTGTGACCTAGCGAAAATTTGCCCATGTCGTTGCTTCGAACGTCGAAGAGGGAGACCTTGGGCTTGGGGGAGTAACGGAGGCCCGCCTTGAGATCCCCGGGCATTGGACAATGGGCATCTTGCGCACCCCTCCGACGTCTTTCCTTCGCTTCCGCTTTCTTATCCGCACCCCGCTCGGCAACACAGCGGGGTTGGAGAGTATGGCACCGATTACGCCGAGAGGGACAATGGTCCAGGAGGGAGGACGGCTTAAATGAGGAGCAGGTGGTCCCCTGTTTCAAATTTTTGCGCAAGTTTAGTCGGTGCCGCTGCGCGCGCCTTCTGTGCGACAAGAGAATCGGCCGACGAGAGGCTGGGAGCACGACAAGACGCGGACAGCGTCATCCAAAGACGATCGGCCGACTGTTGGCGTCGTGGCAGTGTAAATAGGACGACGACAAGACAAAAGACACTCCTGGCGACAGTCGGCAGACCGAAATCGGTGTCCTGTCGCTCTAGTGTAAACGCGCCTTTAAGGGGGGACGTGGCAATTGGGACTGAAAATCGACCAAAAAATCTAGTTTTCGCTGGCCATCTCTTCGCATTCCGGACATCACTGTGTACCTAGTCACAAATTTCATTGCTACATACCGTCATCCATATCTTACTTTAGAAATCAAAAACCGTGCTGCCCTTTAAATTGAAGCCAAACAGCACACAATTTATCATGCTCTTCCTGTGATGGAGGAGCAATATCTTTTGCTATACCTTGGTTATCGTTATTTTAGTTGCTTCTAATACAAATACAAGCGATGGGTCATAAGGCAAATTTTGTTGTAGTACTTTCATGAGGAAATGTTATAAATCAAGGTTGTGTTTCGAGTATTAATGAGAGCATCTCTTACATGGGGTGCAACAGCCCACGACTCTCCTTGGAAATGGCGTAAAGCAATGATTTATACTTTACGACACACTTCATTCTGAATGCATTCTGTGGATTGTACATTGGTGTGCAGGTTGCGGTTAATTAGCTAATTATGCCTTAAATAAAGAAGTATATGTCTGATATCTTGAAAACTACTTATAACAGAAAAAAAAAACTATCGCATATTTGAAATTGGCACAAAAATATCCTGATACTCTGCAAGTTCCATCGAAATCGATGAAGAATTTAAAAAAGTTTTAAAGGACTATGTCACCTCTTAATTCAAGAACGCCACATACCTTATTGCCTTTTGATGTGACAAGTTCAAAACTCATGCCAGGAGCAGCAGAAGTACATAAGCATGTGTGCATTGTGGCTCCCACAAAATATGGCTAGCATGGCCGGGAATTGAACCCACTGCCTTGTGCGTAGCAGTTTAATGCATTTCTAGGTCACTGTGAAGCATCTACACAAATGCAACGCACCCATGCTGGTGAAAGCCTAGTCCATTCACCACTCACTAGTACAGAGGAGGATAGCAAGTGCCCTTGATGAATACAGATTTTGCAAGTTTTGAAGATGCTCAGTAAACTGAATGTTGGCTGAGTTGGTGATAGCTCATGTTTACGTGTGAAGCAGCGCACGAAGACAAGGCACAAAAGGAACAAAACGACAGGACACCGCTGCACTCGCAACTACTTTCTTTTGAAAACACAAGGTTATCTACATATATACCAGCCAGTGTACCACGTGTGACAATGACTTTCAAGTAGTAACACTTTCCGGTGATCTTCCAAAAAAGACTTCACAATCGCTCAGAACAACCGACGCTTGGCTGATACAATCACGTTTTCTTTTAGGGACGTGGAAAGCCTCCATCACTTCCCTGGTCAGCTGAGCCTCGTGGTTGGAAAGTATCTCAGTTTCAGGAAAAAGCGGCGTTCAACCACATTCCAAGCAATGTCGTTTAATGTGTGAATGAACATTGTTTGTTTGTGATCTCTTGTGCTCTTAAAGCCGTGTGTTAACGATCATTAACAAACAAAGTTCACTAACACATTAAACGATATTGCTTGGAATGTGGTTGCACGTCGCTTTTCCCAGAAACTTTCCAATCACAAGAATCAGCGGACCAGGGAAGTGATCGAGGCTTTCCACGTCCCTAAAACAAAAGTTGATTGTATCAGTCAAGCATCGGTAGTTCTGAGTGATTGTGAAGTCTCTTTTTTGAAGATCACCGGAAAATGTTATTACTTGAAAGTCATCGTCACACGCGGTACGCTGGTATGTACGTAATAACCTTGTTTTTTTTTTTCAAAATAAACTACATGCGAATGTAGCGGTGTACTGTCGTTTGGTTCAATTTGTGTCTTATCTCTGCGCGCTGCTTCACACGCAATCTTGAAGATGCAGTTGCCATGTGGCCTCCCGCCAGCACACCATTGGGCTGGCTAGTGGGCTCTAAAATTTCATGCTAGGCATTGGCACTTCTGGTGATATGCGTATCTTTTTCACACGCAAGAGCTACACTCCTCTTGATGCACATTTTTTAAAGGGCTGTGAATTTTACAAATCTCTGGAAAAATATATGTTTGTATGGTAAAGATGACATCAACAGCTGCCGGATAAAAAAACTCTTCGCCTAATTTTTGTGGTGGCATTCTTTTAAAACTGTGACATGTTGATGGGGCACGAATTATGATAACGGGCTTGATGAATGGATGGCTTCTGTTAAGACTAATGCATGGATATAATTTTTTTTCACCAGCCGAGCGACATCGGAGCCTGCCATGCCAGATGTGTCCAACAGGGAATAGAATTCACCAGATTATTAGTGTTCATATCGGGGACAATAAAGTTTTCTTCCATACAGTTTTGTTTTCCTGCTCACCTTTGATGTACTGTTGTGCTGCAAAAAGACAGTCGGTGCAGGGATACCTAATGGTTCAAAATGAATACTACCTGCAGTGAGGTGCAAGATGCAGGAAAATATTTTGTTATTGTAGCAGTGCTGTGGATGTAGCGTTAATAAACATTTTTGTAACATTATTTAATGCTTCAGCAATGCTACCTGAAGGGTGTGCAGCATGCGTGAAAACGTTTCTCTAATGCTGTAATGCTGCCAAAGTAACGTTAATAAACGTTTTAGCAAGGTTGCCTGAATGATTAAGCAATGTTGTTGCAATGTTTCTTGTGAATGTTGCGGGAATGCTACTGAAGGCTGACATTATCCATGTTGTAACAACATTGAAAGGCAACACTATGACAATGTTGCAGCAATGTTTTGTGCTACCAGGGAATAGGCTCGTTCATTCATTATGAAAGGGAACAAAACAGCACTTTGGACCGGACGTATTGCGAACGACAAGTGATTGATGTCGTTAAACACGGCAAAAATCCCCTCCGTACTTTTCTTCGCAAAACGTACTCATAATGGCACGAATTGTTGACGCAATGTTGCCGGAATGTTGCGAATGTTGTTGAAAAAGTTGTTGAATGTTAAGCAACATTTCACAGAGTTGCATCAATGTTTTCAGATGTTGCCCAACATTCGACAACGTTCAGCAATGTTGCGACAGCGTTTAGGAGCGTTGTTACGGTAACGATGCATTTTTATGTTTAGGAGCACTGTCAAATGTTGATAGATGTTGGCCCATATTTGGCCACACGGTTGCAACAGAGCCTCGGAAAGTGCGGGTATTTCCTGCAAAACCGTTCTTGTTTTTGCGACATGCACAAATCTAAGATTTCTCAGCTGCTTGGCCAAAATAAATATGCCATTGCTGCACTACTGCCCGTTATGAGAGCGCGCGCGTACACGTTCACAATAACTTCTCGAATGGGAAACGTGCAGCACCTACAAATGGCGCAACAGTCTACTCCTCCAGTGCACCGCCAGCGTCATGAGTAGCAGGCCATTTCAATTTCCACTCGCGTGCTACGACTTGTCTCTCCGTCTGCTACGCCCGCCTTGTATGCAAGTGCGCGTGCGCGAAGGTGACATGTTTGATAAAGCGGGTAGCTTGTCAGAAAGTTAGCCGTACAGGATTCTTTTAGGGACTAAAACGAAGACAAATGAGAGAAATTATACGGAATCAATCATGTTTTTGATGTGACAGAAAGCACGGACGTGCGACAGTGTTCTGAAGGGCAATTCGTGCGGTAGGCCAGCGTAAACCTGGAAGCATAGGCCGTCACCATAGATGTCAGTATGCGTTCTTTCTTTTCATTTTGCCTGCTTATTGTTGAGTAAACGATGGCATTTGTGTCTGACATGCGTTAGACAACCCATTGCGATGCGCGGAAGTAAAATGTACGATCGCCGAACTGCAGGTGTAGCATTTAGTAATGCTGTAGCAAATCCGCGAAGTTTTCTGTGCTGTAGTTTAGCTCCATTTGTATACGTTGCTCGGGCTGCGTGAGTGCTTCAGTAACTTTGTCCTGTGCAAGCTTTGCACGTGATACCTTAGCTGTCACGTAGTGCAATGGAACGGCGTGGCACGGCTTCGCTTGCACGCACAGTGCTGCGGGGGCAAAGGCAGTGCAAAAGGAATAAATGTTTAAATTCTCGCGGTCCCCGAGGCCTTTTGCCACGCATTTGGGGCTCCTTCCTTACTGTTCCCGTTTACGAACTGCGCCGCTCGACGAACTGCGGTGCGGCGGAAAAGCAGCAGCAGCGTACGAGGGAGAATTGTTGGATCTGTAGATGTCTTTCCGCCAAAGAAATATAGAATGCAGACTCGAGATCACTTTGCCTGCTGCCACTCGGTTCCGTCAGAAATGTAAACATATCAGTTAACTTGCGTGGAGCGTACATTCCCAGCGAACTAGCTACAGCATGTATTTCATAAACATGCCCGGGGTCACTTGTATTACGCGCCGTACGCTGTGAATCCAGCATTGCTGCTGGATTGGGCGTGTTTTACCAACACGCCTAATCCTGCTGTCTCTTTGGTTTTTGAAGCATGGTCATGGTGGAAAACTGAAAAACTTTGTTCCAGGTGGGTAGTTCTTATAGCTGTTGGCACTGCTT